>NC_037544.1:9899542-9910880 GCF_001531365.2 Cynara cardunculus var. scolymus
TTTCCGATTGATTGGGATTATCTGCCATTTTTCAGTATGTAACCTTTTCTGTCACATTTTAAACACACATGATTATTCTCATAATCACAACATAATAACACATTTATCCTCACGTCTACTCATACTCAGATTATATCAATCATATATAATCTATCTTTCTCATAATAGTTTCAGCTATAACATATTCCCATGTTCATAGACCCAGTGAAACCTATTATCATAACTTTCCACACCTCTAGTTTAAGTCTAAGTATTTCGCAAATACCTAGATCCCTTAAACTAAGGCTCTGATACCAACTGTAACAACCCTCATATTYCATATACACATAATTCACATCATCATACTCATAATACTAAAACAGTATTATTACAAAACATAGACTAACAAAAATGTATCTTTAATACATATATGAACAAACTATTATCATCATTTATACTTTTCCTTTACCCTTATCTTGTAAAGTACGCGGACCTGCAAAACAGGTTAGTCCAACAACTGAGGGTTAGACCAAAAGGTCTAGTAAGTGTATATATCTCATACAAACAATATACAATCCAAACAATTAGTTTAGAATCAAACCTGTTCTGAAACATAAACATATTTATGTTTCTCACTCGCGGTTACACCGCCATTTCATCTCTCTCGTGGTTACACCGCCATTTCATCTCTCTCGCGGTTACACCGCCATTTCATATTTCGTCTCTCTCGCGGTTACACCGTCATTTCGTCTCAAAAACCTTTTAAAAAAATTCTATCTCTTTATCCGGACTTGAAGTCCGGTCAATCTTGTCCGGATAACAAGTCTGGTCAACTTTAACACTTGAATTTTAGTTAACATCTTTGTCCGGATTACAAATCCGGACAATACTTCACGTACAATGTTAACCGATTTAAAATAAACTGGACAATACATGGTTCAACCTTTGACCGGTTTAAAACAATCCGGCCAATACCACTCAAATCTTTTGAACGGTTTATATGATATCCGGTCATCTCTTGGTTGGTTTAAATGATATCCGGTCAACTCTTGGCCGGTTTAGATGATATCCGGTCACCTCTTGGCTGGTTTAGATGATATCCGGTCACCTCTTGGCCGGTTTAGTAAAGACCCCGGACAAGGCATGAGCGGTTTATTTATCCGGATTTCAATCCGGACAACACTTGAGCGRTTTAAACAAGAATTCTCATAAATGCAACAAAATTCATAATATCCAGTTCMAAATGCTTATCAARYTGTATGTAAGCAATTCATATCCAAAGCTCTTAATACACTCACCTTTAGAAATCGAATAACAAAGCTTTTGAAATCCTCTTCCTGGTAACCCTTCTGATTCTTCAGAGAAAAGCTTTCCAAATATAGTATATGTGTGTACCTTTCCTTCTTCCCAAAATTATATATATACATAAGAAAGAAAGAGGAGAGGTGGTGGGTCGGCACAACCAGCCGACCTTCCCCCCTTTTATTTTAAAATTAATAATTTTTTTATTTCCAACATAAATATTACACACATACACACATATCCGTACACATATATATATATATATATATGTACTTGAAATAACAACCAGAATATTATACTATGTGAGTTATCTTGCAAAATCTGTGTTGTCAAGGTGAGTTTTTAAAACTACCGTTGATTATAAACATTGAGTTTTAAAATTAAACTTTATGTCTTTGTTGTATATAAATTGCTGGGTTTTTGGTAGTTGATCGGAAGAAAAGATGGTAAAACTGTTTTAACAGTTTTAAAGATGATATTGTTATAAACTTGAGTATTGGAAACTGTTTTAGGAAAGATAAAGAAGAGGTTGCTTCTTTAAAATAATTTTGAAATGATATCTTGTTGAAAGAATACAAAAAGATTTGAGTTTGGAAATATTATTGCAAGAACTGGTTGTTCTTGAATATTCAGAGTTTTGATGATAAAACTGTTTTGAAACTATTATTGGTTGAAAACTATAGAGGATTCTTTCGAGACGGTTGTGACTTCGGTCTATCTTCGTTTGGGATTAATCTATAGATTTTATGGATAAAACTATGAATGAGGATTCGATAAGATGGTTGTGATTGCGGTCTTTCATCCGAACTAGTTCATAGATTTTGAAGAAGAAATAAGGGTGGCATATCAAGGAGAGGTGTCTTTTGGGTTAAGGGTGGCATATCAAGGAGATGTGTCTTTTGGGTTAAGGGTGGCATATCAAAGAGAGGTGTCTTTTGGGATAAGGGTGGCTTATCAAGGAGAGGTATACCTTTGGATATAAGGGTGGAAATTATGTGTGGATATTATAGCTCTTGCTATTATGTCTTTTAAGACTACAATAGATTTGAGTTCTTACTTCTTTGTGATTGAGAATTCAAAGATGTGTATCTTATTCGAAATGATAGTATTGATGTTATTGAGAAGGGGAAAACTTGGCCTATGGCCATTGGTTTTGGTTAAAAGTGTTTTGCAACAGAATGTTTATTTTATGAGGAATCAGAGGGGCTCTGGTTGTTTCTTGTAAGGAACCAGAGGGGCTCTGGTTGGACCTCAATATAGAACCAGAAGGTTTTGGATGATGGTTTGAAATTATACAAGTCTTTTACAAAGTTTTAGTTAAACCAGAGGCTCTGTATTCGTAAAAAACGAGCTATGTGTCAAATTTACATTTTAAAAGATAATTCAAAGATTTTTATACTTAGAATCTTTTTATGAAAGACAGACCAGATGGGCTCTGGTTGGCTTACACGTTGAACCAGAGGCTCTGGTTGGTCTTGTCTTTTGAACCAGAAGCTCTGGATTATATAGGAACTCTTTTTAATCATTCTTAGTTATTGAAAAGGCTATTTTATTACTCACAAAGTTAGTCGAGGAACATTATGAGAAATTACCTGAGCAAGAGGCTCTGGTTAGTACAACCAGAGGCTCTGGTCGAGGAACCATAGGGGCTCTGGTCCTCTTATGAGTTAAAATATTTTCTAAGTGTAGTCTTTGGAACCAAAGGTCCGATGGACTCAAACAGAATATGTTCTAAGTATGTTCTTTGAAACCAGAGGTCTAATGGACTCAAACAGAATATGTTCTAAGTATGCTCTTTGAAACCAGAGGTCTGATGGGCTCAAACAGAAAGTGGTTTTTATCCTTCATTATATGAAATGGTTTAAATATTTTTGTGATCTTCACCCTGCATTACATAAAAAGGGAACCTCACTAGACATTCATGTCTAACCCTCATTTTGCGTTTTCAAATATGTGTGCAGGTAATGATAATAAGGGAAAGATCATTCTATGATTATTTCCCTATGTGCTTAGATTATGAAGATCATGTCTGAATAAATTTTTGGAAAATGAATATTATACAAGAGCATGTACTTTGGAATTTTTGAGTTGCGTATTTTGCATCGTAGACTCTTGTATTATGGACATTTGTGGAATTAACATGTATTCTTTGTATTAAATATGTGTTATATATTCAATGTGAGACAACTAGTTTTATTAATATTAGTATATGAATGAATAATTTAGAAATTATGATAACCAGATGTATCAGTTATAAAATGTTAGGACTGAATTTCAGTGTTAAATTGTATTCGTCTTGAAAGTTTATAGTTGTCTATAATTATATTGTTAGCGTGTTTGACTTTGATAGTCATGTTGACTTTGACTAGAAAGGTTTATAGTTTGACCCTATATATACATTTGTCTTCTAGTGTTTTAAAAGAAGAGCTCAATTGTAATACTTACGTAATATTGAGAGATATAATAGACTTTGACTTGTTAACTTTTCCTCTCAATTCTCCTTCAAGTGTTCTTGATGATTATCATGAAGATTGCCATTGATTCATAGAGATATATGAAGATTCATCATTTTGTGGACTAACATAAAGTTTAAGGTTACATTTGAATAATGGTTAAAAGTTGGAGTGTTGTTTTGAAAAGTTGTGTTAAATATATTCTTATGTTCATCATCTCATTTATACTATATTATAAAATATTTGACAAAAATTCTTAAATATCATTTTTTATGCATAAAGTATTGTTTATTAATGCATGTTAATTAAAACTCAATATTACAAGTACATTGTGCGTAAGTACAACTCATTAAAACTCCATATATGAATTCATGTAACTAACTGCAGATAAATATAATCAAATACATAATAAACATCTCATTTTAAATATAAAAAATCAAGAATATAGTTAAGATAATCATTGAGTTCTAAAAGAATACTTAGTTATTAAATTTATAAAATGTTATATTATTAAACCAAAAATAAATTATTGCATTATTAAACTTGAATTACTATACTATATTATAAAACATTTGACAAAAACTCTTAAAAACCACTTTTTATGCATAAAGTGTTGTTTATTAATGCATGTTACTTAAAACTCAGGATTACAAGTAGATTGTGCATAAGTACAACTTATTAAAGCTCCATATCTGAATTCATGTAACTAACTGCATATATACATAATCAAATACAAGATAAACATCTCATTTTAAATATAAAAAATATAAAATATAATTAGGATAATTATTGAGTTCTAACATAATACTTAATTTTTATTTTTATAAAATGTTATATTATTNTATTAAACTTAAATTAAATTATAATAAAAATAAATTAATTAAAGAAATTACATAAAAAAATGAGAACTTTTAAATAGTTGATTTGATATTAACATTGATTTTTTTTTTCAAATTTTTATGATATTTTCAAATTTATATTTTATTCAAAAGTAAAATCATTATTGCTTTCTTGAAAACACATAAAATCGTATTATAACATCGACGGAGACAAAAAATAAAATAGAACATTAAAATTGATATATATTTCGCTGTATTGCACAAGTACCCTTCTAGTATATATTATAATGCATGTTAATAAGAGATTTTTGTTTATTGGGTTTCAAAAAGAAGAAAAAAAAAGTCTGGGTGAATATGTATGTGTACTCTTTGAGTTCGAACATACACTAAACGAAGGAAAAAAAAAAGAAGCTGATTTTGTGTTCCTGACTGAATTTGTTGTTATTTATCATCATCATATCTATGTGATCATAAGTGAGTATTGTTTTGAAAACATCATTTATTGTGTTTTTGGATGAAGAAATGTGAGGTTTCATACGTGAATATGTGATGTTTAAATGCTAATTATTAGCATAAATTTTGGGTTTTGATATAAATTTATCATCTGATTGTAATAAGGGTGACATAATTAGGAGATGTGTATTTTTCGTAATAAAGATGACATAATCAAGAGTTGTGTATATCTTTGTAATAAGGGTGACATAATTAGGAGCTGAATATACTGGAATTAGGGTGGCATAATCAAATTCTAGAAAAATGATGATCTTTTGATCATGTGATTCTGTCATCTATATAATGCGATGAGGTTGACTTTATCGCATGGGTATGATGCGATGAAAATTGGATAAAATAGAAGTGTTGGTTATCGCATCCTTGAGATGCGGCATGTTGAGTTTATCGCATCTATATGGTGGACAAGTTACTGTTATCGGCTTATCGCATATATATGATGCGACAAAGTGCGTTTATCGCATACTTGAGATGCGACAAAAGTAGGTTATCGCATCCTTGAGGTGCGACAAGGGAAGCTATCATATGTATGTGATGCGAAAAAATTGAGTTAGCGCATCAATGGGGGTGCGATAAGATTGGTGTATTTTATATTTGATGCGACAACATAATTACTTGTTTATTTAATGCGATAAATTTGATACTCCCATGGGTATGATGCGATAAGAAGAGATTGTCTCATCTATATGATGCGACAAAAATGTTTTTTTTAATGAAACACTGTTTATTTGTTATTTATACAAATATGGGTTTTCTAAAAAGTGTTTTAGTGATTTTCACTATGTAATAGCAATCAAAAGAGATTTCTCACTAGACCTCATGGTTTAACCCTCATTTTGTGTTTTAAACTGTGCATTACAGGTCGGGAACAATCGGAGGATCGGGGAAAGGGGAAAATGTGAAGATGTTATGATCGTTTTACATATGTGAATTTTTGGAAGATGTTATATTATCTCTATTTGAAAACTTGTTAGGTTACAGGTCCTCTACTTGATATATATGGAAAAATTTATAGCTACTTTTGTAATGTAGTAAGTTGTATATTTGGGACCATAGTGTAAATATTTGATTTCCATATTATATTAAATATGTGGATTATATGTAAATGTGAAATGGGGTGTTACAGAAATTTTCTAATTTATTTAATATATTTATTAAATAATATGTAAAATGTCTAAATAATAAAATATTAAAATTAAAAGTACAATGTTGTAATAAGAACTTGTAGATGATATAATAAAATAATTTTCAATGTACAATGTTGTAATAAGAAATGACACATCAACTATAGTACATGTGGACAACCTACGTGGAGAGTGAGGTAGCATGCAAACCTTGTATAATAGATAAATTTAGATAAAAAGATTACCCATGTTATAATAGGTAAATTTTTTAAAGTATAACGTCCTAATAAAAAATAATTTAAAAGTAGGTTGTTGTTGTAATAAGAAAAACTTGAAGTACAATACTATAATAAGAAAATTTATTTTATACAATTTACCATATTAACAAATTATTTAACTATAACATTAATAATAAAAACTTAAACAATCATATTATAAATTAAGTAACAATAAAAATAAAGAGCTTTTCATTATTTAGATTTAACGAACTAAAAAACCACCACTTCGTGACATTGGAAGCCACTATTTTAGGAATTTTAGGAAACAACTCTTGGATGCCAATGTTTTAACACGAATTTCATCACATAAATTGGTAGATTAGAATGGGAGAAAACGAGGAGAAAGTCACTGGTAACATTTTATTTAGAACTGGTAAAAATTAAATACAATATTTATCTATTAATTAATAGAAGCATAATTATTGAAATTACAACAAAGAAGCAAAGCAAGTCAAATCGGTAAATTGAAGGTTAAATCCTAACCTAATGTATGAAACCTTGAGCTCATGTTTTAAGTGTGATTAATCTTAGGTGTAGAACCCTAATTCCATAGTAAGGATCTCGTTGCTAACGTATATGATCCTTTGTACATGTTGATTTTGTTTGGTGTTCGTATAGGGTTGAGAGAAGAGGAAGTTAGGGCCTCAAATATGGGTGGTTGGTAGTCTTTCGCAGTAGAAAGACATCGAGAGGGTGAGGGCTAGGATTCACTCAATTGTTGTTTGTGATTCCTTCTTAATCATAAAATGGTTATAGAGAGGTCTATGTGTTTTGATGTGTGGACTCCTCAAACTTGTAAGAACGGATAAGAGGGATTGGTCATGTTGTGATGGAGAAGAGAGATTGGAAGGGTGTTGGTCGACTCATATCACCGTGGGTAAGGGGATGGTGACTGCCAGTGGCGAGAGAGAAATGAGGAGAGAGTTGAGAAAAAGGGGGGGGGGGGAGACAAATAAACAAAAAAGTAATATATATTAAAAAAAAAAATTATTAAACCATCTTGTGTATATATATACACTCAAACAATCAAAAATACCCGTTATTTAAAGGATATACAAAGTTAAGATGAGGGATCATTTTTATAACAAATGTAAATCAGTATGATTATTTATGGACATATTTTATTGGCTTTATTGTAAGATTGGATTATTTTGTTGGTTAAATAATTAATCAGTTTTGGATAATCGGTTCCCTATCAATTGCAACAAAATTGGTTATCAAATTCAAAACATGAAGTTACCAAGTTACCCTTACTTTTAACTTGATTTGAGAATTCTTCATTTCTTTTTTGGCAAGAATATCTTTTCATTCATCAATTTCTCTTATCTACTTAAATAATTAGAGTTTGTCTCTGATTGTTACAATTTCAAACAGTAGAAGCACTTCCAAATGCTAAGGACCCTTTTGATAACCATAAGCTAAGTAATTTTTTTGGGTTTATTGAAGAAAAATAATTTGATAAGCATAAACCATCTTTTTGAAAGAAAAAAAAACATCTGAGTTCACATAGCTTTTCAATAAGCTCCAATATGGGTTTTTTCGTATTCTTTTAATCATCTCTCTTTTTCCAATTGAACATTTAAAAAATATATTAATTTTGCATTATAATCTATCATATGCCAACACTCAGCTACTTAACCAAAGGTAGCTTATGGTCTAGTTTGTCAAACATAACCTAAATGCTATTGCTCGTTTTATTACAATTGATTATTTATTTGATGATACATGGTTATTCAATACCACAAAATCACTTTTAAAATACACATTCAAACACCTCCTTTTAACAATCATATAATTATGTTATCATAACCAAAATCTTTATCCAAAACACTAGAAAATAACTATTTGACTTCATATTAAATTAATTAGATAATCACTTTTAAAAACGTTCACTAAAACGCCCTTAAAGATGCAATAATAACTTATTTAAAAAAAATAAAGGACAAAACACATAAAATGGAGTGTATTTGAGGAAAATGTTTCAAAGTATAAATTTACGAGTTTAAATTTTGAACTCCTTTATGTAAAGACATAGAATTTAAGAGTTTATATACTTATATTATGGTGGGATCCGTTATACCACAAAATTGTCGCATGGTGTAATTCTTTTATGGTATCACCATTTTGTTACATCATGTGTTGCTTAGAACATCCACGATGAAGGTTCTTGTTGAGGTTTTTGTTCGGTTTTTATAAGAACATTTGTTGTTGGACAGATGTTCTTGTCCAGTCACAGGTTTTTATTACAACCTTGGTGCTTGAATAAGAACCTGATTTTTTATATGGATTCCTTTTTTGCATTTTTTTTATTTTTTTTAGTTTTATTATTTATTAACCATTTTATTTTATTTTAATAAATCTATAAACCATATTGCAACATCCAATTTCTAATATGCCCAATTATATGCTTAGAGTATTTAATTATTGAATTAAAGAGAACTTATGATTTAGTGGGAGTTTGGGTCTAAAGTTTTAGAATTATATTTCTTAAGAATATATTAGAGGATTTGGAAAATATCACGTCAAATAGATACGTAAAACGGATTTTTTTGGGAGATCTTTTCTGGATTATTTTTGTTGGATGTTATATATTATCTTTTTATTAACGTGTAGGCGAAAATCTCATAGAAAACGGAGGTCCGAGCGAAAAGTTATAAATAATTTAAGTGTTGATGGTCAAAATGGGTACCTAGTCGGGCCAACCCGGTCCAACTCGAGTTTTAGCATTATAAATTGGAGTTTTGGCCCATTTTTCTTGTCATTTAAGTCCAGAACTCACACACACACTAGAGTTGCGATTTTCACACACATAGGCTTGATTCAACTTAAATCAAAGAGGAACTACAAAATCTTTGAAAGATTTGATCATCAAGTAAGGTATAATCTATTTTTGCAMTTGTTTTTKGTTGACATTCTTGTTATATGGATTGCATGTTGAGTTAGAGTTAGGGTTTCATATGGGTTTGATCTTAAGTGTATAAAATGAGTGTATTTTAGTATTTATGGCATGAAATGGTCATTAGATTCAAGAGATTATCAAGATTTATGCAAGTTCATCATATGAACTTTGACTTGATTAAGTCAATGATTTGGGAGATAATATAAATGATAAAATAAAGGTTGGATTTTGTTTGTTTATGTCAAATATGTTATATTAAGTTGAGATTCAGAAGCTGGAATAATTTGGAATCGAAATTGTTTGAGAAAAAATGTTTGAAAAATGAGAACGTTGACTTAAGAATGCATTAAAAGTGTGCAGACTTTGAAAAACTGTATAAAATCATAGAAAAATCCAAATGAGGTGAGACCAATTTTCTTATTTATATAATTGAGTCTAGTTTATTTCTTATTTTATGATCAAGGCATGAATTCGAGCTTAAAATGGGAAAACAGTTCTGCATGCAGCAGCTGTACATAGAAATCTAAGTAAAATGTTCAAATAAGATATGTGTATATCATGAGTTTCTTATATTGATTGCTTATGAGATTCTGTACATTTACTCCAGGGGGTAATTAAGACATATTTTGATACTTTGTAAGCCATCTAAGTGTGGTAGATTGGACTTTCTTTGTGAGCTCAATTCGGAGCTTTTCGGTATTATACGGTTGCCCGGTGAGTTGTATAGTTAATTGTTACATATAGATTTGAACATATATATTTTCATATCAATATTTTGGTCTTGAATAGAGTCACACGATCTTGATTTGTCCTTGATTCTGTCTCTTGAGTTAATTCCATATTACTATCTCGGTACATCGGTTTGCTTTCCGGATCCGGACTCGTTGTTTTGTTCCTTGAATTGTACGCCATAGTACGGGTACTACTTCATGTGGCACGCCGGAAGTTTATGGAGAAGTCAAGATCCCGGGTTGGACAGGTGAGACTTTCTTCGGTTGTGAAAACTCATTGCTCAGAAAGGAGGTAGAGCAAAGAGTAGGAAACCTTGGCACATATTCGGTAGAGAAAGGCGGTCAGTGCGAGGTTTCCTGTAATGTATGATTTTGGCTCGGACTTTGGCATGAGCCCGGGAGGTTAAGGACGGGGTGATGCACTGTCCTCGTTATGTATACTGATTCGATCTCTTGGTTCTTGATATTTATTGATATTCTAACGTTGCTGAATATATTTGGTTGTTGATCATGTCTCCTTGTTGTATTGAGCATCAATGGTATGGTATACTATGGTGATTTGAAYWTGGAATCCTATGATCTTAGCATCCGGTACGTAATTGTTCACTCGGTTTCTTGTAAGTCTCGGTTTACATCTGGATGATGTCTTGAACTCTTTTATTGATTAAAGTTTATTATGTATGTTTATAAACATGTGTGATATTGATATGAAATACTTAACTATTTAACTCACTAAGCGTTGGCTTACCATTTAAGTGGCAACATCTCTTAGGAAAGAAGACGGATAAAAAGAAAGAACCCGTTGTTTAACTTGAAGATTTATCGGGGAACTTGAAGATTACGATCTTGCTTTTGGGTAAATAGTAGCTTATTACCGTATCTCATAGTTGTAGTATGTGTCGCTTATATATAGTCTTGTCTCGTATTCTTTTGCTACATAATTCGGGTTGTAAGTAAAAACTCCGTTATATCCGGTTTGGAATTATGTTTCGGGTGGTTTTATCACTAAAATAGAACGGATATTTCGAAGTTTTTCTAGAAAATTAATATCCCATATTTTGAGGTTGATTAATGTTATGCCCAGATCTGTGTGTTTCAAAAGGTTGGTCCATTTCATCGCCTCTGGACCAATTCATCACCTCTGGTCCATTTTTGTCGCCTCTGGACCAATTCATCGCCTCTGGACCAATTCATCGCCTCTGGTCCATTTTCATCGCCTCTGG
>NC_037544.1:9911360-9913710 GCF_001531365.2 Cynara cardunculus var. scolymus
TGGTCTTCTTCCAGACTTAGTCATTTCAGCAGCCTTTGGTCCATCGCCTGCATCTAGACCAATTCATCGCCTCTGGTCTTCTTCCAGACTTAGTCGTTTCAGCAGCATCTTCCGATTTTTCATCCTTGGCCCCGATTGCTTTGATAAATTTTTAGAATAATTAGGATCAATCTTGGTCCTAATAATCAATAAATTATATTTTATTGGACATTTTATAGAAATTGGTAATTTGGGGTTTGCTCAAGCGAGATGTTACAGATATGGTATCAGAGCTGTGGTTTGAGTGAACTGGATACCATTAATGATATTCAGACTCAAACTTAGGTATTGACATTGTATAATGACTAGGTTATGATTATATGGGATATAGACCAATAGGAGAGACCTAGGATTTGTTGGGGTACAAGAGATAGAATATTAGTTGACTTCTATATGTATTATAAATTCAGTGCGATGTCTGATCACGATGCATCTAGCAACGCGCCGGTTACTCAAGAAATTGGGGATGACAACCTCAATCTTGAAAGGAATGTCTAAGAAAATGTTGACAATGACTGTTGGGTCACATGACAATGAAGCCCAACTATCATCTCGTACTGAGAGGTTATTGAAAATAATGAATGATCAAACACGGGTTGCTCTACAAGAACAAAGAATAGAGTTTGAAAGAAAGTTATCTGAAGTGCAAAATCCAGTTAATGCTCAAAATCCGGTTGTCCAAGGACAGAAGTCGGTTAATGAAAACGTACCCAAACCAAAGTTGGACCGACCTTCATTTAAAACATTTAGAAGCAGTAGCGCTGCAGAGTTATCAGGACAGACGGACCCAGTACTTGCAATGCAATGGGTCGAAAACGCTGAAAAAGTATTCAGGTTTGTTTATGTGCAGGAGGAGGATAAAGTACGTTCTGCTATAGCGACATTTACCGATCATGCACTCACTTGGTGGAACGCCATATATTGATCAATGGATCCTAATACTCGGGATAGAACGACATGGGAAGAGTTTCAAGTGTTGTTCTTCGAACAATATTGTCTGGATGATCTGAAACAAAAGCTTGAGAAGGAATTCCTAGAGCTCAAATAGGGATTC
Organism: Cynara cardunculus var. scolymus; assembly: GCF_001531365.2. NCBI lineage: Eukaryota > Viridiplantae > Streptophyta > Magnoliopsida > Asterales > Asteraceae > Cynara > Cynara cardunculus. Next base: position 9,912,454 of record NC_037544.1, read on the forward strand.
ATGTCGGTGATTGAATATGAAACAGAGTTTAATCGGACGCTTCAGTTTGCCCAACGGTTCTTACCAAGTGAAAAGGACAAGATTAATCATTTCGTCAACGGTCTTTGATGGAATATTCGCAATTTCGTCACCAATCGCGATGTACCATCATTTACCAAAGCAGTTGAGTATGCAAGGAAACGGGAGCATGACCTGAGTCTCCCTGATGGTTCTAATGTACCGGAGAAACGATTGAGAGTTGAGAGAACCTTCTCGACCCCGACATCTAAATCATCTCGATTCTTCAAGTCGAGACGAGCTCAATCGCATAATACACCACATACTACCTCACAGGCTTATACAATGCAGTCAAATACACCACGGAACTGCAACCGATGTGGCAAGAATGAACAGGGACGATGTAGTGGTGATCAAACTTATGTACGATGCTTTTGTTGTGGTGAAGCTGGGCACATACGAACTCAGTGCCCTCATAGAGAAAAGGCATGTTATAATTGTGGTGTGTTGGGTCATCGTATGCGAGAATGTTCAAAGAATAGATTGGAGGAGAGTAAGGGGTCGATACAACAACTGAGGCAACGACCGATACATACAGCGGGGGCTTCGACCAAAAAGGAGGAGGTTTTGAAACCTCATGCCAGGGCATTTCAAATTACCGCGAAGGAAGCCATGAACGATCCCGACGTTGTTACGGGTATATTTCTTGTTAATTCTTGGCCTACTCGTATTTTATTTGATTCTGGTGCAACAAATTCTTTTGTGTCAAATGATTATGTTCGTTATATTGAAYCCGTGCCTACTATGCTTGAAAAACCTTTCAYTATTGACACTGCGAGCGGAGTACCATTAGTTGCTGATAAGGTATTTAGAGGGTGTACATTGCTTTTAGATGACTATGAGTTTCTTATCAATCTCATTCCAACTGATATACATGGATTCGATGTTGTTATTGGTATGGATTGGTTGGCAAAGAATCAAGCCAACATCATATGTTCACAACGAATGATTCGGATACCAATTAGCGAGGGGAATTACCTATACATTTACGGGGAGCTGCGTGCGATCGACATAAAGGTAATCTCTATTCTAAAAGCTCGTCGTTATCTAAACAAGGGTTGCTAAATTTTTCTAGCCTATTTTATGGATGCGGCAAAGGAATTGAAGAAGACGGTGAAGGACGTTCCGATTGTTTGTGAATATCCAGATGTATTTCCGAATGATCTGCCTGGATTGCCACCCGATCGTCAAGTAGAATTT
>NC_037544.1:9915271-9918930 GCF_001531365.2 Cynara cardunculus var. scolymus
TAAGTCGCGATTGTCGATACACCCAGGGAGTACCAAAATGTACCAAGATCTTCGTTTAGATTACTGGTGGCCTGGGATGAAGACTGATATTGGACGTTATGTCGAGAAATGTACCACATGCTTACAAGTAAAGGCTGAACACTAGAAACCGTATGGTAGTTTACAGCCTCTTGAGGTACCGAAATAGGAGAAATTAATGATGGATCTGGTTACTAAACTACCGAAGACCCAGCTACAACACGACATTATTTGGGTTATAGTTGATCGATTGACCAAATCTGTATTGTTCTTACCTGTGCAAGAGTCTTACTCTATGGATCGATGGGCGCGGTTGTACATTGATGAAGTTGTCTCGCGACACAGTGTACTAGTGAAGATTATCTCTGATTGTTTCTCTCGATTCACTTCTAATTTTTGGACTAGATTTCAACTAGAGCTGGGAACACGTCATGCGTTTAGTACGGCCTATCAGCCTCAGACCGATGGTCAATCAGAACGAACCATTCAGACTCTCGAGGATATGCTACGCGCATGTGTSTTWRAATTTGGTGGTAGCTGGGATACTCACCTACCCTTGGTTGAGTTTTCTTACAACAATAGTTACCACTCGACAATTGGAATGGCTCCCTATAAGGCTTTATACGGACGTAAGTGTCGTACACCYTTGTGTTGGCGAGAGACGGGAGAGAAAGTTTTAGTTGGTCCCGAACTCATTCWGATAACTCATGACAAAATTCAGATTATTCGCGAAAGAATGAAAGCTGCCCAAGATCGTCAAAAGTCTTATGCAGATCGTCGCAAAAGGCCAATCGAGTTCTCAGTGGGTGATATGGTAATGGTGAAAGTTTCTCTTTGGCGAAGTGTACTTCGATTCCGAAAACAAGGTAAGTTAAGTCCACGATTTATTGGCCCGTTCAAAGTATTGGAGCGTATCAGAAAACAGGCTTATCGACTAGAGTTACCGGAGGAACTTACGGGGATACACGATGTGTTTCATGTCGGGTACTTACGTAAATGCTTGGGTAAACATGAAGAGACGGTGCCTTTAGCCGAAGTCAAAGTAGATGAGAAATTAAGATACATTGAAGAACCAGAATCTATTCTGAACGAGAGAAAAGTGAAACTACGTAATAAAGAAGTAGACTTGGTATTGATCAAGTGGAAATACCATCAGGGACCAAATTGGACGTGGGAGCGTAAAGATGAGATGAAGGCGAAATACCCTTTTTTATTTCCACAACAGTGATTTCGGGGACGAAATCCTCAAAAGGATGAGGTATTTGTAACATCCAATTTCTAATATGCCCAATTATTTGCTTACTATATTTAATTATTGGGTTAAAGAGAACTTATGATTTAGTGGAAGTTTGGGTCTGAAGTTTTAGAATTATATTTCTTAAGAATATATTAGAAGATTTGGAAAATATCACGTCAAATAGATACGTAAAACGGATTTTTTTGGAGATATTTTCTAGAATATTTTTGTTGGATGTTATCTATTATCTCTTTATGAATGTGTAGGCGAAAATCTCAAAGAAAACGGAGATCCGAGCGAAAAGTTATGAATAATTTAAATGTTGATGGTCAAAATGGATACTTAGTCGGGCCAACCCGGCCCAACTCGAGTTTTAGCATTATAAATTGGAGTTTTGGCMCATTTTTCTTGTCATTTAAGTCCAGAACTCACACAGACACTAGTGGTGCGATTTTCACACACATAGGCTTGATTCAACTCAAATCAAAGAGGAACTACAAGATCTTTGAAGGATTTGATCATCAAGTAAGGTATAATCTATTTTTGCACTTTTTTTTGTTGACATTCTTGTTATATGGATTGCATGTTGAGTTAGAGTTAGGGTTTAATACGGGTTTGATCTTAAGTGTATAAAATGAGTGCATTTTAGTGTTTATGGCATGAAATGGTCATTAGATTCAAGAGATTATCAAGATTTATGCAAGTTCATCATATGAACTTTGACTTGATTAAGTCAATGATTTGGGAGATAATATAAATGATAAAATAAAGGTTGGATTTTGGTTGTTTATGTCAAATATGTTATATTAAGTTGAGATTCAGAAGTTGGAATAATTTGGAATCGAAATGGTTTGAGAAAAATGTTTGAAAAATGAGAATGTTGACTTAAGAATGCATTTAAAGTGTGCAGACTTTGAAAAACTGTATAAAATCATAGAAAAATCCGAATAAGGTGAGGCCAATTTCCTTAGTTAGATAATTGAGTCTAGTTTATTTCTTATTTTATGATCAAGGCATGAATTCGAGCTTAAAATGGGAAAACAGTTCTGCATGCAGCAGTTGTACATAGAAATCTAAGTAAAATGTTCAAACAGGATATGTGTATATCATGAGTTTCTTATATTGATTGCTTATGAGATTCTGTACATTTACTCCAGGGGGTAATTAAGACATATTTTGATACTTTGTAAGCAATCTAAGTGTGGTAGATTGGATTTGCTTTGTGAGCTCAATTCAGAGCTTTTCGGTATTATACGGTTGCCCGGTGAGTTATATAGTTAATTGTTACATATTTGAACATATATATTTTCATATGAATGTTTTTGGTCTTGAACGGAGTCACACGATCTTGATTTGTCCTTGATTCTGTCTCTTGAGTTAATTCCATATTACTATCTCGGTACATTGGTTCGTTTTCCGGATCCGGACTCGTTGTTATGTTCCTTGAATTATACGCCATAGTACGGGTACTACTTCGTTTGGCACGCCGGAAGTTTATGGCGAAGTCAAGATCCCGGGTTGGATGGGTGAGACTTTCTGCGGTTGTGAATACTCATTGCTCAGAAAGGAGGAAGAGCATTGAGTAGGGAAGCTTGGCAGATACCCGGTAGAGGAAGGCGGTCAGTGCGAGGTTTCCCGTAATGTATAATTCTGACTCGAACATTGCCATGAATCGGGGAGGTGAAGGACGGGGTGATGCACTATCCTCGTTATGTATACCGATTCGATCTCTTGGTTCTTGATATTTATTGGTATTCTAACGTTGCTGAATATATTTGGTTGTTGATCCTGTCTCCTTGTTGTATTGTGAATCAATGGTATGGTATACTATGGTGATTTGAATATGAAATCCTATGATCTTAGCATCTGGCACGTAATTGTTCACTCGGTTTCTTATAAGTCTAGGTTTACATCTGGATGATGTCTTCAACTCTTTTCTTGATAAGAGTTTATTATGTATGTTTATAAACATGTGTGATATTGATATGTAATACTTAACTATTTAACTCACTAAGCGTTGGCTTACCATTTAAGTGGCAACCTCTCTCAGGAAAGAAGACGGATAAAAAGAAAGAACCCGTTGTTTGACTTGAAGATTTATCGGGGAACTTGAAGATTATGATCTTGCTTTTGGGTAAATAGTAGCTTATTACTGTATCTCATAGTTGTAGTATGTGTAGCTTATATATAGTCTTGTCTCGTATTCTTTTGCTACATAATTCAGGTTGTAAGTAAAAACTTTGTTATATCCGGTTTGGAATTATGTTTCGGGTGGTTTTATCACTAAAATAGAACGGATATTTCGATGTTTTTCTAGAAAATTAATATCCCATATTTTGAGGTTAATTAATGTTATGCCCAGATCTGTGTGTTTCAAAGGGTTGGTCCATTTTCATCGCCTCTG
>NC_037544.1:9919410-9945483 GCF_001531365.2 Cynara cardunculus var. scolymus
CATCGCCTCTGGTCCATTTTCATCGCCTCTGGACCAATTCATCGCATCTGGTCTATTTTCATCGCCTCTGGACCAATTCATCGCCTCTTGTCCATTTTCATCGCCTCTGGTCTTCTTCCAGACGTAGTCATTTCAGCAGCCTCTGGTCCATCGCCTGCCTTTGGACCAATTCATCGCCTCTTCAGTAGCCTCTGGTCTATCGCCTGCCTCTGGACCAATTCATCGCCTCTGGTGTTCTTCCACACTTAGTCATTTCAGCAGTATCTGGTCCATCGCCTACATCTGGACCAATTCATCACCTCTGGCCTTCTGCAAGACTTTGTCGTTTCAGCAGCATCTTAAGATTTTCCATCCTTGGCCCCGATTGCTTTGATAAAACTTTTAGAATAATTAGGATCAATTTTGGTCCTAATAATCAATAAATTATATTTTATTGGAGATTTTATAAAAATTGGTAATTTGGGATTTGCTCAAGCGAGATGTTACACATACAATTTGAAAATGATACAAAAAATGTAAATTAATTATTATAAAATATTTTTTTATTTTTCGTTTCTTATAAATTTATATATATGTTTTTTATTAATAAATTTAATGTTTAATTATCTCATTATATTATTATGTTTAAATTATTTTTACATATATATGATTAAAATATGTAAATCATAAAAAAATTAATAATTAAAACAAATATTTTTTTATTTTTAAAAAATATAGATGACACCATATGAGTTATTTCTCACACGTCTCTTTCAAGGAGAATGAAAAAAGATATCGAGAATCATAAAGGCTCTTAAATGCACCCAAACTCTCTATATTCTCGATATTCTCTAAGGCCTATGAATTTTTCAAAATTTTCTTACATTCTACAATATCCTTAAAATTTTCCATATGTAGTTCAAAATTTTCTTACATTCCACAATATCCTTAAAATTTTCCAAATGTAGTTCAAAATTTTCTTACATTCCACCTCCTTCATATGTGAATCATACGAGATCATATATGAATCAGTTAAAATAGTTTATATGTAAATTACACCGGTTCACATAAGAACATATTGTTCTTATGTGGATCACATAGGTTCATATATAAACCCGTTTGCCGCCTAATTGTAAAAGTTATGAAATTATCCCCTCTATTTTTCGCATAGCCGCAATTTTTGACCAAACAAAGCCGTAATTATTGATCAGTCAAAGCGGCAATTATGGAACAGTTAAATTTGATCTTGACCGTATGAATGGCTAGAATCACTTCTTTACTTCTCAAATATTTACCACTTCTAAAAATAATCTTTGGCTATATATATATATATATATATATATATATATATATATAGGGGTCCATTCAAAGTGAGAACTAAGTTGTTTGTGGTAACTGTGAGGGCCAATCTCAATCAATCATTTTAATATATTAATTATATAATTAAAATCAAATTAAAAGGGTATGTTAGTCAATTCCTAAATTAATATTAAATTTTAAATTTTAAAATAGAACCGTTTCAAAAAAATAATTAATATTGATTTACATTCCTAAATTAAAGATTAATATGTATCAGTGAAATAAATTCAAAAAAAAAATAATCCGTGTGTAAACATGATCATGATTCTGAATAATCACATGGAATCAAACATATTTGTTGAAGATTTTCTCCATAATATTTAAGAATGTGAAATTAATAAGTGTTTTCTGCAAAAATTTCCTCCTGGGGGTTGATCACGTAATGAAGAACAATGGTAAAAATCCTATTGATTCTTCAATTCATGTCAATTCTCATGAAGATTGTGTAGATGTCAATTCTCATGAAGAAAATGTAGATGTTATGGAGGTTGTGACCTTGGAGAGTAATGAAGATTTTGATGTGGGACTTTCTCCATTTAAAAAGGTCCAAAAAAACTGTGAATTGTGATCTCCAACTAGTTTTTACATTTTTCTATCGTGGAGCTGGGTCCGTCAAATATATATCTACTCCTCCAATAGGAGTCCCCAGCATATAGTGCACCATCTTTGTACTCAACTTTATGGTCCCTTGGCCCAATCGAAGCTCCATCGTACATGTCTCTAGCTTATCCACAAAGTAGAATGCTAATTTGGATGGTATGTAATCTGTTCGCGTCTTTAATATACCACCAAAACCCATTTCTTCAACCACTTTCTTTTGATCATCATTCAGAGACTGAATAGCCATACACAATGGCCTAGGTGTGGTATGGACCCTGATTGTTTGCAGACTACCTGACTTCTTCTTTTTAAGGCTTTTAACAACCACCTTTCTAGCAAGTTTCTCTTTTTTGGAGCTCCCACCCATCGTAGTTGCTTTCAACTTCTGACCTTTTCCAGATGCTTGTTTTGATACATTCTTCGATCTGTTCCTTGTTCTCATTGGATTATCCTCTTCAACATCAGGGGTAGGTGAATTTGCTCGCCTTTCTTTGGGTGTAGATGATGAATCATGAACCTTCCTGTGGGGCTTGAGTTCCTTATCTTTCATGGATGCCTTTGATAATGAGTGTTTCAGAGCAGTTGGTAGAATAACTTTTATTCCAGACAGTGTTGTAACCACAATCGGTTTACCTGCAAAATTATTTAATTAATAATGACAAAAGCAAGGCATGATTTGTTCCTCATACCTAGATAATACAAATAATAACGACATGTGTACATACAAGCATCAAAAAAGAGCAATAGAAATAAGAACACAATTACATCGATTCACACTCCATAATCCTTGCATATAAGACATAGGATAAAGAACTATTAAAGACGTAAAACACACATTAGAGATTTTTGTTGGTCCCATAAGGGTCTACAAGATATGTATAATAGTTTATAGAAGAGGGGATGAATACAAACACAGTATTTTCAAATTTAAAATGTATATTGATAAGAGAAGATCAATACAAATTTTACAAGACTGTTTGCGAAAAGGTAAGGTAAGAAAAACCTATATAAACAATCTTTTGTTACACACTAAATCTTAGCAAATAAGAAAAGATTTGCTGTAGAAGAAAGTAAGTTTTTTTACTTAAGCTTAAGGATGCTCAAAGTAAGAATTAGGTTAAGAGAGTGTGTTGTGTGCGCACTCTAAATGGAGAGGGAACACTTCTATTTATATCCATTGCATTAAATGCACATTTGATGCAATATGGTAGGATTAGAGTGCGTGTCAATCCTTAAGGGGAAGGCTTGTCTTTTGCTACAGTGAATAGTACAAAAAAACTATTCCTAAGCAGACATCCTTACCTAAAGTTGGCACCGTACTGTACTAATATTTAGAAAGGGTATGGGTTTGTCCTTTGTGTGTATAAGGACAAGACAACAACAACCGTTCTTTGCAAGCTTCATTTGATCGTTGGATGTTGGAATAACCTGAGGGTCTCTTCAGCAATAGCTGAGGATAGGGCAGTTTTCATACATATGTAGACAGGCTTGTAATCACTGAGTACCGCTTCAGATAACGTACTCGCCAGTCTCTAATCTTTAGTTTCAGTCTTCGACATTGGCTGAAGGTTATTTGGTGTGAGTGTTGTCTTCTTGAAGTATTGTTGTCGCTGATTGAATTACAATACAAGTTCTTCAGCGATCACTGAACAGGCTCAGTGAAGACCGCTGGAACTGAAAAGACAGAAACATAAATACTTTGTATAAGTGAAAAAGGATTATCATCAAATCATTGAGAGAGATGATCAACAATCTCCCCCTATTTGATGATAACAACACAACATAAAGAAGGTTGTCTTATCAAATAAAGTAAGGAAAAGTTACATATAAAGTACATGTCTTTTTTTACTATTTTGGGATCTTTTTCAGTGAATCAGTCTTTTCATAAAGAATTTTCTTAAGTCATATTTAAGAAAACTTTCAAGGATAGAAACTGAAACTGAAAGGTTATTCACTGACTTATAGACTGTCAGTGAATGTAAAAAGTAACTCTGGAACTCATAGACTTATGTCCTTATTACTTTTTTCAGGGATTTTTTTAGTGAAGTACAAGAAACACTTATATTATTATCATTGGAAATATTACAAGTAGTTCAGTACATGTCTAATACTTACAGACTAAAAGATTAATCACTGAAAGTAGACATAATAAATAGATTTACAAGGAAAAGTGAATAATATTACAAAGAGAAACTAATCTAGAACACTTAGTTCTATGTAGCTAGGTACATCTTCACCAAGGTTCTTTCGATGTAGGCATTCTCTTCGTATCTTCAGGTCCACGAGTTTTCCAGGCATGCTATCATCTATCCAGAGAAAAAAGGTAAACCAAATGACCCATTGGACATAGATGTAGCTCTGATATTCTCTAAAATCTGATTTCACCTTCATAGTCAAGGAATATAATTCCTAACTCAGGTTTGAAATGCACAGAGTTGGGTGTAAAGGGACCCTTATCTAGCAAGTCAAGATTCAGCATAGAAATGTTTATACTCTCATGTTCCTTCAGGATTTCATCTAAGGAAAACCTTGTTTCATGTTCATTCCTTAGGAATGGTCTATCATTAGGATTAGAGAGCTTTTTCTTCTTCCTTCCACCTTTCTTCAGAGAAGGCTTGTCAGGGACTGCGACATACCTGGACATCCGTTTGATAAGATCGCTGATAATGTCTTCGATAATCGGCTTATGTCTTGACTTGGATCGCTGAATGGCGTGCCTGATCTCCAGCCATTCGTTGTATCTATAGCGGCTAAGGTAGGAAGGGTAATCGGTGATGACATCGAGATTGTCCCTGGTTATGAGCATTGAGACCAATGTTCCCACCATCTTTTGAACATCCGCTGATGTTGACACTGATGATCGGGTGGGGACTGACTCTCTTTTTCAGCTTTGCTTCGCTCCAACGCTTGTCCTTTTTGACTAGCTTCAGGTTCTTCTTATGCTCAGCTTCTGCAATGGAAAAAAGTTTAGCCTGGCTTGGACAACGATCACCTTCTTCTTGGACTTTCTCTTAGGCAGAATCTTCTCAGCTAGTGACTTGGCCAGCTTTAAGCTGTCTTCAGTCTGCTTCCTTTGAAACTCTAGCTCTTCTTTAGCCCTTAATGCCTCGAGTCTTTTAGCTTCTGAAAGGAAGTCAAACTCACTACCACTAGAGGTACGAAGAGGGATTTTTACTCTAGTCTGGTCGAGTGACTCCTTTAGCTGAGCCATCTACTGGTCAGTAGGAGCAATGGAGACAGGGTTTTCAGGAACCCACTCCAATCGACCGCAGATAGTTGATGGGATCAGAAGTTGATAAAGAGAAGTGACTACTACCAGAGAGGTAGAGTCTTCAAATAAAGGTTGAGGGATATTTAACAATACCTTCAGATTCCTTTATTCAGCGACCGCTTTGCCTTTCGACTTGGGGCCCTGGTTCATTGATGGAGCAGACACTTCTTCCCTTTGCTCCTCCTGGGATGCAAAATCCCTAAAGGCCACTCCCTTGGTAGCGGTTGTTGGCTTTTGATACTGGATGGTGAAGTAATCTTCATCATTGTCGTCATCATCACCATCTAGGTCACTTCCGAGGTCTGGAAGATCAGGTTCCTCATCTTCATCTTCACCGTCTTTGTCTTCAACATCATCATCACCAACAACGGGTGCAGAGGTGATGGGAAAATCATCATCCCTTGGGATGGCATCAACTCCCTCAGCTGTAACAGCTTCATTGGAGGTCTGGATTACATGGGCAACTTCAGCCTCAACTCTAGGAGCTTCAGCTTCAGCTACAAGGATTGCTGGAGCAACAACAGCAGATGGTCCAGCAGCGTTGGACGTCATCTCCCCCTCTCTAGCTAAGACTTGGGAGTATAAGACAGAGAGTTCGTCCAACTGTTGATGCTGGAGAACCATCTTTTTCTCTAGCCTTGACAGAGTATTGGTTAGATTTTTCATTGCTTCACCGTCTCATTGAGATGAACACGATCATCAGCAGAGAAGGAAGGCAGGATCACTGGAGCCGGTTGACGGACAACATCCAGGATCTGCTGAAGAAGTCCCATCTACTGAAGAGATAGAGCCAAAGCATCATCAGCCCTGCTGGAGAGAACAATAATGGCCTCAGTGTTGGCTCGAACAGCTTCTTGGAGAGTCAAGAGATGACTTTTTACTTCTTGAACATCGTCTTTGAGAGCTGAGAGTTCCGCATCAAGTTCAGCCTTGCGAGGCATCTCTTGGTGAACTTCAGCCATCTTCAAGAAAAAGGAATCGACAGCTGGGAGAAGAAGCTTGACATCTGATGCCATGTCATAATCTTCATCATTTTCATCGTCAATGGCGTCATCCTCCCCATCTTCTTCCTTCTCTTCCCCGTCTTCTTCTTCCTCTTCTATGTCCATGGACTGTGGCATAGCATAAGGACCTGCAAAAGATGAGGAGTGAACATTAAGAAGCTCAGGGTTAGAAGAAACGAAGGGATAGGAAGAGGGAGTACCTGAGGGGCCATTAGTGACATCCAAAGGATTGGAACTGGCATGAGCAAAGATATCCTCGAAAGGATGGATATCTGTATGCTGAGGAGCATCGAGAGGAGTAACCTCAGGTCCAGTGGTGTGTGTTTCAGTATCAGGAAGGACATTCGCTGATACATCATCAACACGTGTAAAGACCAAGGAAGGAGGAGAAGAGAAAATGGTTGAGAAGAGACGTGGGTGTTCAGTGGTGGTGACGCTGATATCCACACCTTTAGTGATTTGGGTCACTGAGGCGGTTAGGGTAGGTGCCACTGATACGACAGTGATTGGAAGAATCACTAAAGAGCTAGGAGGGTTAGCTAAAATTTCCTCGGGGGTAAGGCTAGTTTCAATAGCTGAAACTTGTTGAGAGGTTTCAGCCAGAGATGTGGCTATCCCCTTTTTGGCCTTCTTGGCTCTCTGAGGAGAACCAAGAGTTGGTTGAGAAGGTCTTTTGGAGGAGGTTTTGGTGGTTGGGCTAGACTCGGGGGGGGAGGGAGTTGCCCTTGTCCGGGCCACCTGAGGAGAGGAGGCAGTGAAGGACACTATGGAAGAAAGTGCCACATCACTGTCCTCATCTTATGATCCAGAATTCTGGATCCAAGTTTGGAAACCTGAAAGTTGCCTTCCGTGGAGTATTTATCTCCAAAGATCTTGGCAAAGATCATGGAAAGGAACCTGGTGTAAGGCACCACCTTTTCTCGTTGGCGCTTGTTCAGCTTTTGAACTAGGTCATCGAAAATGACCACAACATAATTTATATTGTGACGATGTATCGGAGAAACGCCAATCGTCAAGGCGATCCTAAAGGCCTGGTCCTGACCTCCAGGCTTTCTACCCATTGATTGGATGAAGTGAGAGAACAGGTATTGCCAGATCGCTGACATCCGGTTCTTCTCAATGTTCGACAAGGACTTCATGGGAGCATTTGAGTCCTTCTTCATTGGCCATTGATTGCCAATGGCATCGAGACATTCGATAATCTCGGCCGTTGTGGGTTCGCTGTCAAAGGGGCCTTTGGGAAGGCGAAGAGTCATCCTCATCGTGTTCACGCCAAACTTCACGGACATGCGATTGAAGGTGAAGTTGACTTGTTCAACTTGGCGGCCATGCTTGTCTTAGACATCAACCACCTTAGCAGTGAACTGCTGTAAGAGTTCATTAACCATGACGGGTTCATGGTTGAGGGCAAAACCGAGCGAATACTGTTTGAGGAAGTCAGCCACCTCTTGGTAATACGCCTTGGATGGAGGGATATCAACAAGGCAATGTGGTTGTTGGCCTTGAAGGACACCTCGTCGAGGGTAAATCCAACATTCTTGGCAGCCATCTGTTTTTAATAAGAAAGAGATAAAACAGCTTGTTAGCAAAACCAAGATTTGTTTTGGAGAGATATATAGATAAGTTTTTGAAACAAGAAAAACTTCTTTCGAAAAATCCTTGAAGAAGGATTAGGGTTTTTCAAGTAGAATGTGTTTAAACAAATGTGATTATAACCATGTAAGAGTTGGTTTAATAATTATTAATGTTTAACATTTTAAGATAACAAGATTCTTAAAATTATTAAGCTTATTTCTTAGAAGAAGATTTAAGAGAAGAAAATGTGACCTTAACAGTTGTAGAGTGAAAGGTCGTGGAAGAACTTGAGAGTTTTGAGAGAGTTTCTTGCTTAGAAATTTCAGCAGAGGTTCGTCTTTGAAATTGTAAAGAGAAAAGTGGATGAGAGGTCTCATATTTATAGGTAGGAGGAGAGAGAATAATACGAGAGAGAGAAAAGACGACGGTTGAGGAAAGGGGCCATGATGATAAAATGGCACGTTCTCATCCATGATTGGATGGCATTAAATGAGGTAGCGTATGACAGTACCTTTTTACGCGTCTCAAAACGTTGCACATTATAAATAGAGAATGTCGTCATTAAGACGGTTCATTAACTATTTTCTTTTCAAAACGAAAAGGTTTTTAAGAAAACGAAGAGCCATTTAGTGTTTAACTAAACACTGAGAAGACCTTTTAAAACATTTTTATCAATGAAGTCAGAATCCTTCAGTGATAGTCTTAAGGCATCAGTGTCAATGATAATAGAATCACTGAACCTGGCATTTAAAAAACATTTGAATCACTGAACAAAAAGGATTTAGTGATCATTTTTTATTTTTAGGAGAATAAGTACAAAGATATACTTATTTATAGTCAGTGATCTAAGAATCACTGAAACCAACTTTAAAACATTTTAGTCACTGAAGAGGAAAAGCTTCAGTGAAGGTTTTAAGTTTTGAAGAAAAGAGAAGAGTAATCATACCTTAGAGAGAATGGATACATTTACTCAAAAGTTCAGTGTTAGAGATAGAGCACTGAATCATTTCACTTACTGAGTGATGTTATTCGCTGAAGATTATTCTTCAATGTTTAGCATCCCCAGTTCGCTGATCAAGATGTTAAATTTTGTCTCATCAAGAGGCTTGGTGAAAAGGTCAGCGAGCTGGTACTCAGTTGGAACGAAGTAAAGTTCAATATCACCATTCATAACATGATCTCTGATAAACTAATATCTGATCTCAATATATTTGGTCTTGGTGTGAAGAACAGGGTTATTTGCAATTGCAATAGCACTAGTGCTATCACAATAAATAGGAACTTTAGAAAACTGAAGATCATAGTCAATCAGCTGGTTTTTCATCCAAAGAATTTAGGCACAGCAACTAACAGTGGCTATGTATTCAGCTTCAGCTATTGATGTGGACACTGAGTTTTGCTTTTTGCTTGTCCAACTCACCAACTTTCCACCTAGAAGCTGACAGCCTCCAGTGGTGCTTTTCCTATCAATTTGCAACCTGCAAAATCACTATCCGAGTAACCTATTAGGTCAAAACTTGAACCTTTAGGGTACCAAAGTTCCATGTTAGGAGTTCCTTAAGATATCTGAAGATGCGTTTTACAACAATCAGATAGGATTCCTTTGGTTCAGCTTGATATCTTGCACATAAGCAGGTAGAGTACATGATATCTGGTCGACTAGCTGTTAGATACAGTAGGGAGCCGATCATTTCTCTATAAACAGTAACGTTTACAGGATTTCCATTTGGATCCTTGTTGAGAGAGAGTGGAGGAGCATTGGAGTCTTCATAGATGAACGGTTTGATAAATCAAACTTCTTCAGCATGTCACAAACATACTTACTTTGATTGATAAAGATACCTTTATCATTTTGTTTGATTTGGAGACCTAAAAACAAGGTTAGTTCTCCTATCATGCTCATCTGATATTCTTTCTTCATGCGATCAGCAAACCGAAAACACAAAGAGGGATTAGTGGAACCAAATATAATATCATCGACATAAATTTGGACTAGAATGATGTGACCCTTAACTTTCCTAAGAAATAAGGTCTAGTCAATCTTTCTACGGACAAATTTCTCAGAGATGAGAAATGAGGAAAGAGTATCATATCAGGCACGAGGAGCTTGTTTTAACCTATAAAGAGCTTTATCCAAACGACAAACATGGTTTGGATACTTAGGGTCAAGAAACCTTGGAGGTTGTTCAACATAAACTTTCTCTTGAAGTTTTCCATTTAGGAAAGCGCTCTTTACATAAATTTGGTAGACTTTGAAGTCTCTATGGGTAGCAAAGGCTAGAAAGAGTTGAATAGCTTCGAGTCTAGCCACTGGTGCGAAGGTTTCATCATAATTGATCCCTTCTTCTTGTCTATAACCCTGAGCAACAAGTCAAGCCTTGTTACGGGTTACCACACCTTCCTCATCCAACTTGTTGTGATCGACCCATTTGGTGCCTATCACTGATTTGTCAGAAGGACGTGGGACAAGGTATCAGACTTTGTTCCTATCAAACTCAATGAGCTCCTATTGCATGGCAAAGACCAAACTAGGGTCAGAGATAGCATCATTGATTTTCTTGGGTTCAACTAAAGAAAGAAAGTTGACATAGAGACAGATATTACCTAGACCACAACGAGTCTTGATACCTGCATCTGGATCACCAAGAATTTGATGAATTGGATGGTCTTTAGTCCATCGCTGAGTCGGTAGAGGAATTTCATTTGAGTAGGTAAGTTCAGGAACAGAAGATGAGGCTTCAGCTGCAGTTTCTTCCGCAATTGGGACAATTGCTAAAGGAGCCTCAGATTCAGTTACTGAAACAAGTTCAGATACTGAAGGCATTTCATTCACTGATTGTTAGTGTTTGAAGTAGAAGGAGGAATACAGCTTATGAGCATGGCAGCGATCTCTGAAGAACATGCGTTGGAGTAACTAGCTGTAACTAGAATGATAAATGGATCATCTTCAGCTTCAGGGGATTCAGTGTTGAGAGGAGCACTGTAGGAAGCTTCAGGTTATCCATAGTGAGAGAACATCCAATTTTCTAGTTCATTCTCATCATTTAAGATGGGTCTTGAATTAGCTGATTGAGATTCGTCAAAGGTGACATGGATAGATTCTTCTATCGTCTGTCTTCGTTTGTTGATTACTCTGAAGGCTTTGGGATCGAACTTTCCAAGTCGGTCGCGATTGTTAAGAATGTAACAAGTAAAACCAAAAATGTGTGGAAAGCTTATAGAAGGCTTTCTTCCGTGAAAAAGTTTATAGGCTGTCTTCTTGAATCTTTTTACGATCAACGATCAATTTGAGTGAAACAAGCGGTGTTGACAGCTTCAACCCAAAATTGAGTAGGGAGATGGGATTCGCTGAGCATTGATCAAGCAGCCTCAAGGATTGTTCGATTTCTCCTTTCAGCGACCCCATTTTGCTGAGGAGTTCTCACTAAAGAAAAGTTATGAGAGATTCCCTTATTCTCAAAGAAGTTATTCATAGTATTGTTTTTAAATTCAGTACCATGGTCACTTCTAATAGATCATACCTTTATGTTGTTGAGTACTTCTATTCTCTTAATGAACGAAATGATTTCTTCAGGTGCTTCGTCTTTGGAACTAAGGAAGAAGACCCAAAATTACCTGGCATACTTATCAACTATGATGAGTGTAAACTTCTTTCCAGCGATAGATTGCACGTTGACTGGACCAAAGAGATCCATGTGCAGTAGCTGAAGAGATGCGATCACCGAAGAGATCTGCTTTGACTTAAAGCTAGCTCTTGTGTGTTTTCCTTTTTCACATGTTGAGCAAAGAGGTTTCTTTGCAAAGGAGTGTTGAGGAAGACCAGTGACAAGATCATTCTTGACAGCTCGCTGAGTGTCTTGAAGTTGAGATGAGAACGCCGTTTGTGCCATAGCCAGTTAATGTCTGATGAGGCTTTGGAGAAGAAACACCTATTCTCAGTGGTAGAGGAATTCATATTGATGATATATACATTCTCTAGGTGAGAACCTGTTAGGGAAACCTTATCATCTCTGTCAAGGATGTGACATGAATTCTTCGAGAATTTTACTCTGTAGTCTTTGTCATACAGTTGACTGATGCTTAGAAGATTATGCTTCAGTCCTTCAACATATGCAACTCTCATGAACGTTGTTGCACCATTGGTTAATATACCAAAACCTTTAGTATATCCTTTTCCGTTTCCACCAAAGGTCACATAAGGTCCTTTTTCTTCCTTGTAATGGGTTAGAAGAGATTTGTCTCCAGTCATATGCCTTGAGCATCCTCTATCGAGATACCATATACCTTTGATATCATGTACAAGGAAATATTTTAAAAATGCTATTGGTACCTAGCTATTGGGGTCCAACACTGTTAGAGGCATCATCTACTGGTGCTGAGGAATCAGCGTCAGCAGATGGCATCACTAAACCTGAAGAGGTTTGGGTGGAAAGATGAGCAACCTCTGACACTACTGAAGTAGTTTCAGTGGAAGTCTTCACTGAGCTTGAGGAAGAGGCATCAGTGGTTGGAATTACAACATCTTATGCTGAATATTGTCAACAAGAGTTGTCTTCGCTGAGCCTGAAGAAGAGGCTCCAGCGGTTTGCTTCACTTGGGTTGCTTCTGCAGCCTTTGTGGAGGATTTCACCTTGGTTGATTTCTCAGCCTTGGCTACGTTCTTGCCCTTGGCAGGTGGACCAGCTTTGACGGCAGAAAGACACTTGCTGGCAATATGTGTTTTTTCACAACAGTGTTTACACTTCCTAAAGCTGAAGGTAGCTTTAGGGCCAGGAACTACCAGATTAGAAGAGGGAGAAGCTCCAAGGATTCCCTTCTCATTGGTTCTTGGAGGAATCTTTGAGGCTTTGGATTCCTTAGGTGAAGAGTTCACCTTGAGCTGAGACTTGGATTTCTGAGAAGAGTTCAGATTTCCTCGTCCCTGAAGAAGAAGCTTTACAAGTTGAAGGAATAGACCTTGATCTATTGGACTTGATAGACTTCTTAAGAAGAAGTGCTGTGACAATGGATTTACCTTTGTCTTTGCGACATGAACTCAAAGGAGTTCCATCAAGATGACTCTCAGCAAAAGAGGACTGAGAGGAAGAAGTGTCAGGAATGGAAGAGACGAAGGTACCAAACTTAAGCATGGACCTGTCAGTGACACGTTCTTCCTGATCATAGGAATATCCTAGACCAATCGTTATCTTGGCTAGGATCTGAGCATTGATGATCTCAGAGGCTTTGATGGAGACTTTACACCACCCTTCAATGGTAGCCTTCTCAGCCTTAAGTTCAGCGATAGCCTTTTCGTGTTCAACGGTGATGGCTTGGTTTACAATGACCTGATCCTTTAGGTTTTCTTCAACCTTAGTTAGCTCCTTGATCTTAGAATGACAAATCTTCAACTGTTCTTGAAGATTAAGATTAAGCATTTCTGCTTTAGATTTGCCATTGAGGGCATTGTAAAGATTCACCGTCAACATATCTAGTGCGGATAGGCTAAAAGAAGAAGAAGATGGTTCATTCAGGGTACATACCAGAGTAGAAGAAGAGGTTGATGGTTTAGTTGAAGTAGATGTCTCTGAAGATTCTTCGTTGACACCCTTGGCCATCAAGCAAAGTTAGGCTGTATCTTCCTCATCAGAAGATGATTCATCAGATGAATCAGCCCAATCATGCTCTTCAGCGATAAGACCCTTGCCCTTTTGCTGGTTGTTCTTCACCTTCCTGTACTTCTCATTTAGTTTCAAGTATTTGTCATCTTTGGATCTGAAGGAGGATGGGGTTTTGGAAGAGAGCATCGCAGCTTTCTTTGATCTGCATTCACTTGCAAAATGTCCAGTGCGGTGACAATTGTAGCAGACTGCTGAAACCTTATCTATTCTTTCAGACTTCGGCTTTTCCTTAATGGTCAGCAAGGGAGATCTACGGTAGTTGCTTTTGCTGGTGAATATCCTAAAAGATTTAGTCAAAAGCGCCAGGGATTCATCAAAATCTGCTAGGTCAGATTCTGGAATATCCTCAGAGTTAGAAAAGTCTAACTCTGTAATAACAACAGGAGGAAGAGAAGAAGTAAAATAAGTAGAAGGGGTTTCAGCTGAAGTAACTTTAGAGATCAAAGCTAACGGAGAGCTTTTCATTTCTATAGAATCTTTGACTAGATTCCTTTTTAGCTGACGAGATTGCTCATGATTAAGCAGAATCCCATAGAGAGTAGAGAGAGAAAGAGAGGACATGTCATTGGACATCTTAAGACACATGGAAAAGGTGTCCCAAGATTCAGGAAGACATTCCAGAAACTTAGTTAAAGTTTCAGAGTTGAAAAATTCCCTGCCTACAGCCCTTAGATCAATAAGAAGACAATTAAAACGTTGATGTACTTCAGACAGCGTTTCAGTCTTTCCACAGAGAAAGCTTACGTACTGCCTTACTAAATTAATCTTCCTAGTTTCTTGAACCTGAGTGGTTCCTTCATATTGAACAAAAAGAGTGTCCCACATGGTTTTAGAAGTCCTGAGTTTCATCATCGAGTGATAAACCTCGTCAGGAAGAGACATAGCTATTATAGACCTAGTGCGAGTGTCTATAGCTATCTTCTTCTTGTCTTCATCACTCCACTAATGAGGGAGCTTTGGAATCTGCCGTTCAGGAATCACGGCAGTCGTAGCTATTGTTGGAACAGCTGGAGAAATAGCATATGATACATATGGTCCATTCTCTATATAGTGTGGAATTTCAAGATCCATACCTTCCTGAAAGAGGGACATCCGGTTCTTCCATAGACTAAAGTTGTCATGAATGAACCGGGGAGGTTTGGCAAAGGAGCCATTGTCTTCAACGTGTGTGTTTCTGTGTTGCAAAGCCATTTGAAAGTAGTAAAGTTAACTAAAGAAGAAGATAAAATAATGCAGAAAAACAACCAAACAACTTAGAAAAGATAGAACATTGCTCTGATACCACTTGTTGGTCCCGTAAGGGTCTACAAGATATGTATAACTGTTTGTAGAAATGGGGATGAATACAAACACAGTACTTTCAAATTTAAAATGTATATTGATAAAAGAAAATCTATACAAATTTTACAAGACTGTTTGCGGAAAGATAAGGTAAGAAAAAACATATCTAAACAATCTTTTGTTACACACTAAATCTTAGCAAATAAGAAAAGATTCGTTGTAGAAGAAAGTAAGTTCTTTTACTTAAGCTCAAGGATGCTCAAAGTAAGAATTAGGTTAAGAGAGTGTGTTGCATGCACACTCTGCATGGAGAGGAAACACTTCTATTTATATCCATTGCATTAAATGCACATTTAATGCAATATGGTAGGGTTAGAGTGCGTGTCAAGCCTTAAGGGGAAGGCTTGTCCTTTGCTATAGTGAATAGTACAAAAAGCCTATTCATGAGCAGACATCCTTACCTAAAATGGGTGCGTAATAGAGTCAACTAGTCGGCTTCGTACCGTACTAACATTGAGAAAGGGTATGGGTTTGTCCTTTGTGTGTATAAAAACAAGACAACAACAATCGTGCTTTGCAAGCTTCATTTGATCACTGGATGCTGGAATAACCTGAGGGTCTCTTCAGCAATAGCTAAGGTTAGGGCAGTCTTCAGACATATGTAGACAGGCTTGTACCGCTTCAGATCACGTACTCGCCAGTCTCTAATCTTCAGTTTCAGTCTTCGATATTGGCTGAAGGTTCTTTGGTGTGAGTGTTGTATTCTTGAAGTATCGTTGTCGCTGATTGAATTACAATACAAGTTCTTCAGCGATCACTGAACAGACTCAATGAAGATCGCTGGAACTGAAAAGACAGAAACATAAATACTTTGTATAAGTGAAAAGGGATTATCATCAAATCACTGAGAGAGAGGATCAACAATTTTATAATAAAATAACTGAAGTACTTAACCCCAAAAGTTGTTTTTAGGTGGTGACAACATTTCTGTCACAAGAAGGGGTAGTCTCAAGAGTTGAACCTACACAATATGTACATGGAGCTACTCAGCTCTTGGCAATGCAGATTGATGCAGCCATAAATCCAGGAAACAGTGGAGGACCAGCAACCATTGATAAGAGTTTCTCATAAGAACATAACCAGCATACGTTCTTTGAATTTTTGAAGATTTCTAACTAGAACTTTAAAATGCTAATAAATTGAATACTAAAAATCTGAACTTATTATAGTACACCTTGTACTAACGACTTTTAATGCTAAGAGGTACATGGGTATAAGCTGGATTATGTAAATGGCTTAGAGGTACATGCATATAAGTTGGATCATAAAAGGTTGATGTCTTTACATCTCAGTTTTTTGGGTCTCAACCAGTCTTCCTTACAGTCCGCAAAAGCACCCTTTTAAAAACATATTACTTGTCTAAGAAACATAAAAGTAATTTGTTGGTGAGAAAACCAAAAGATTCAAGTAGAACAAACCCATTGTAACAAGATACTTATCAAATAATTTCAGCATCATTCATAGTCTAAAGGATCAAGATGTTTTCAAATGCAAATATATATATATATATATATTGGGTTTAATATAAACCAAACGATCAAATCCTAAAGAATGTCTGTCTTTATTGGGTTCAAATATAGGACTCACCAAAACCTTTGTAGTCATGGAGGTTCACCTGAAGAGTAGGAATGATTCCGTTGAATAGGTTCCCACCCAACACCGACCGATCCGTACCACAGAATAAGAAGGCCCACGAACAAAGCGAATCTAGCACCAAAAGCCATGAAAGAGGAATCAATCACATTTATCTAATTACCAGCAGTTAAAATTGAGAGTTTGAAGTCGATTAAAAAATGTTATCTGAGATGGAGCGATAGATATATACGTATATATGGTGCTCATGTGACATCGCATCATTCTAATTCCAATCTGATCTTCTTAAAAAGCATTTTAATCGAGCAATAACAAAATTCATTTTCATCATCGTTACTCAATGGTATTATGAAGAAGACGTACCTCATGTTCTAGCTATTGATGATAATCTCATTGATCGAAAACTGGTCGAAAAATTGCTCAAAAGTTCTTCCTGGAGAGGTAAAAACGTTGTAATCATATGATTCTAGAAGAGAAGTAGAGATTGATATCAATGAAGAATTAACCTTGATAAATGGTGATGGTTTCAAGAACGTGAATCGCTGTTGTGGGAGAAGGAATCGTTGCCTTTAGGAGAAGGAATCGAGTGGGAGAATGAACCGATTTCTTGGGAGCGGCTTAGGGATTTGTTTTCAAGGCTTAGGGATTTATTAGGATAGGCTTATGCATAAACTCGTTGTACCCTGTGTAATAGAATTTGTTTTTAAGACTTTAAGACTTTACGCATCAAAAGGTTGTACCTTATGTATTTAAAGTTGTTTTTAAGACTTTTATGAAATCTGGTTTATAAGATAGTATAGATTAATTAATTATCCGTCGAAAATATGTCGGTAAGTTATTGTAATTAGATTTAAATATAAGTCTAAAATAATTAATTACGAAATCCACCGGAAATCAGCCGAAAATATTATCAGAATAATTTTACCGGTTGTTTTTCGGCGGCCGGTGGAAGTCAAAATAAATTGACTTTTTTGTTGTCTGACGATGATCCGCCAATAGTTTTCTGACAGATTTATCCGTCGAAAATACTCAGTTCTCTAGTAGTGATAGAGAGACAGAGAGAGAGAAAAGATAATGAGAGAAACTAACTAATTTGCAAGAAGGTAAGAAGGAATATAAGTCACATCATCCATTCATTAAAAAATAACATAAATAAGAAATAAAAAATAATTTTAAAAATTTGGATAATTATCATTTTCAATTGGATAAATCTTTAAAAATCAAATTATATCTTTTAGAATTATTTATTTTTAATTTAATAAATTCATAATTATTTTATCAAGTTTTATAACTTTTTTTTCTAGATATACTTTGAGGAAAAAAATTCAAAATTTCATCAAATATCATATGCGATATCTACAATTAATTAATTATCTTTTTCACCATTTTATCCATATTTAGATCTAGGTTTTGAATTACATGTGATCAGGTTCATTCAACATATGCTTTATTAATATCACATATGATCTATTAAATATAACATATTATCCACTAAGTGAATTTGTGTATATATCACGTATGATAATACACATTTGAATACAAGTGATGTGTTATCACATGTGATAATATTTACATCACAAAAATATTTATAAATGTAAATATAATAATCATATATGATTAACAAAAATATATACAATTACCACATATGAACTGCTCGTAGATATTGGATGTGATATTTGATAAAAATTGTAAAATTATTTTATCAAAAATATATCTAATTTTTTATATAAAACTTAATAAAAATTTATTAATTTAATTAAAATTAAAAATAAATAAATATGTTTATATATATATATATATATATATATATATATATATATATATATTTGGGATCATGTGAGACCAAGGGTCTTTCGTGAGACCCGTAAGACCAATTCTCAACTCTTGATTAGATATGCTATCTAAACATTCATAATCACAAAATTGTCACGAGACTTCTCAATAATCATAAAATTGTCACCGTGCAACTTTAGACCATTAGATCATTAGCTTATAAAGTTGATCAATAAACATAAATTGGTCATAGAGGCTTAATCAAATGAGAATTAAAGTTTGTGGTAATTGTGAGATCCAACGTGAGCCAATTATTTAAGATAATTAATATTTTTCTTCAAAATAAAATAGATGGGTAAATCAGTAATTTAGGTTGATTATTCAATTTACTTTAATTAGTTTAATATTCCAATTTACTTAATTAGATTAATTACTTTATTTTCGGTATCACATTGCTTATGGTGTATATCACAGTAGTATCTAGTTCTCCCTTGAATAACTCCCCCTCTACACACACATGCACACACACACACACACATCTATACAACGTAGGTATCAAAGTGGTACTACAGTTGGTATCACAATGGTACCACAGTTGGTATTATAGTGGTCTCAAAGATTACTTGGTGTGTTTTGGATATCACATTATATGTATTTTGTGTATAACATTGTATATTTTGGGTATCACATGATGTTCGCTGAAATAAGGTTTACTCGAGGCCAAAAGCATGAGAGAGAGAGAGACATAGGAGAGATAAAAAAAAAAACTTAATACCTAAAATGCCCTTTAATTAAAAAATTTAAGTTAAATTACCAAAAATATTATTTTTCTAATTTATCCATGGATTTGTGGTTAAGATTGGATCTCACAGTTATCACAAACAAACCAGTTCTTATTTGAATGGACCCATATATATATATATATATATATATATATGTGTGTGTGTGTGTGTGTGTGTGTGTGTGTGTGTGTGGAGGTTCAAACAAGAACACTTCCATTTTACGGAAACGCGAGAATACCCTTATCGCATATGATAATACACGTGACGGGACCTGGTGGTATGCGGAAGACGTGTTTTACGACTTAGATTGCGCCAAATGTTGTCTGCGTCTATGATTTAGCATCACATGTGATGGCCTTGATAGATTATATTATCATATCAACAACACCCTTATCACATGTGATAATACAAGTGAGGGGGTTTAGTGGTGTAAGGGCAACTTGGCCTGCAACCAATCGTGTCGAAAATTGCTCTCGTCTCTGATTTAGTATCACATGTGTATCATATGTGATAGAATAATAGTATCACATGTGATTGTCTATAGTAAAAGGGTGTTATTGCATTCTCGTAAAATGAAGGTGTTCTCGTTTGAACCATTCCTTATATTATATATATATATATATATATATATATATATATATATAGCGTACGAATGGATCTCTACTATTGGATGCATATTAAAATGAGATTCATCAAGATGAGATGTACAGATCAATCCTCATATCAACCGCGATTCATGGATGAGTTTCAGATTAAAGGTGATGAAACGTCCAAATCCCTTCTTATATTTTTTTATCTTAACCCTACTTCTCATACGGTCATTCATATATATATATATACATATAGAGAGATATATATATAGAGAGAGAGAGTACCCATGTATTTTTAATTACGTGGAATATTTTCCTAATCCAAAATTAAACCCATCAAAATCCTGGAGAACTTTTGTCTATATATTTCCATTTTTTTCATCAAACTGAACCCAACCACCACCCTTTTTCTTATACACAAATGCACATCAGAAAATGACCTAAAAACTGCTTTTAAATTCGACAAACCAACAACAAACTATACAAGCATACGTCAATATACCAACGATAAAAGTTTCACCTTTTTCCTACACTTTAGAGGTCGACATGCCACTTTGATTGCATCGACTCTTTGAACTCGTTTAGTGAAATGCAACAGTTTGTATGCGAAATTAGGGTCGTGTAATAACTTAAAACAGCTTCGAAATACAGTTTCGAAAAACCCCATAAACAAATACAAGATTCGAGCGAAAAAAGAGGCCAATTATGTACAAAAACACGATCGAAGCTCGGGAGTTCAAGTCACTGGAGGTAAGGCCAAGGTATGAGGAGGAACATGTGTTGATTCCACCAAAATAGACCAAAGTACATGCACATCTTCATAGGGACATGACTTCACATCTTCATACAATATGTATATTCCTCTACCTGAAAATTTGCACATCCAATATCATTTAATTTAGTAAAAGAAATTGCTTGGAATTATGGAATAGATTTGTTGGAATGACTGAGACTTTCTCATGATAAATTTAGACGTAAATAGTTTAACTCCAACTGTTGAGAGTTACACTGACATGCAACAAAAGTTATGCCACATATGGTTCTCGTAAAAAATATGATTGCGCAAATTAATGTCTGGTTTTTGTCCTTATAACGAATCACAAGAAGTACATGGATGGGTACAGGAGATCAAAGTTTAAACGATCAAAATAATTAACATGTTAAGTGTGTATCGAGTTCTAAAATACTCATAAATGGTGGTTTTCCAAGTCTAAAGAGAATGCTCAAATTGATGATAGAAGAAAAAGGGAAAAATATTGTTTTCTCTATCGTTTAACGTAAGTAAATACATACCAAAACAAAAGAATGGTCAAGATTAACTAAATTAATTATCCATTTGGACGTAATCTCGAGTTCTAAAATGCTCATAGTTTCCACGTCTAAAGAGAATGCTGAAATCGATAATGAAAGAACATAAAGACAACAAAAAAACCAGCATAAAGATGTTGATGTTGTAGTAACGTACTCTTGTGATGGGCTGAATGGAGTCGAACCCAAAGCTTCTTGAGGGGAGAGAAGAGGGATTGAAGCCACCCCATTTGAGTGGAGAGAAGAAAGCAGATAGATAATGTTTACCTAGTGGTTCATTGAAGGCTAAGAAGAGTTAGGGTGTTGGGGGGTACGTTGCTTACACATGGGTGAAGTGAGGTTTTAACTTAATACTTTAATTTCTACTCATGTTGCATTTCCCTTGAAGGTCAATCATACACTTTTGGTCATTGGTGCAATGTCATTGTTGTTCTCAATACTCCCCCTTTTTCACTTTCTAGTAGAACAAGCCATCCTACCAATCACCTTTACTTTTTACACTTCTCCCAACCTCTTCTTTCAATCCCCTTATTTTCTCTCTCTCTCTCTCTCTATATATATATATATATATAGGGTTGGGTTCATGTGAGATCAAGAGTTTTTTGTGAGACCCGTAAGACCAATTTATGTTCATTGATCAACTTTATAAGTTAAAGATCTAATGGCCTAAATTGCACGGTGGCAATTTTGTAATTATTGAGAAGTCTCATGGCGTTTGTGAATGTTCAAATATGACGATTGTAGATCTAATCCAAGGGTTGAGAATTGGTCTTACGGGTCTCACTAAAAAGGTTTGGTCTCATATGATCCCAAGTCTATATATATATATATATATATATATATATATAAGTTTTGTATTTATATAATAAGATATGAAATTCTAATGATTTTGCTGATAATGTTATTTTTCTGTGTTTTTAATCAAATGGATCTTTATAACGTCCAACCATCCTATTTACTTCTTGATCAACATGGTGCAAAAAAATTATTATAATGTTTTTATATAAGGCATATACTTGTTGCTTTCATAAATTTAAAAGTTTTTTTTTATTATGACGTTGGACGTCCTGACAAATCTGCTTTACTGTAGTGTGTTAACCAATAATTTTATTGTAATTAACATAAAATAAGATATGTTGATTATGCAAATTATTTTGACGAAATAAAGTCGTCAAAAATTCATGAGTTAAGGTTCTGTTAGATTAACTTACTCACTATATATATTGTTGGTACATTTTATGAGTACATAACATTTTATATACAGTAAAACTCACATACACTCCTAACTTTGACCTCTAGAGCTATAACTATTGAGCTTACCAGTAATCTGAATAACATTGACCCAATAACCCTTTGATAGATTTTCATACATTACCAACAATTATTCAGTTTTACTCAAATAAATTTGCATATACATATTTGAATTTTCTTACATACATAATAATAAACATATTGTAAATGAATATGATACATTTGCTTGTTGAGTATTATTCAAGTAAATTAACATTTATGTGTATAATTTTTATTACGTACATAATAATAAACATATTGTAAATGATGTGATACATATATTATTCAACTAAATTAACATTTCAATGTCTGATTTTTCTTACTTACGTAATAATAAACATACCATGAATGATGTGATACATTTATTATTCAGTTTTGTTCACGTAAATTAACATTTACGTATATTATTTTTCTTAATTACGTAACAACGAACATACTGTAAATCACATTTATTTATTCATTCAGTTTTGCTCAAGTCAATTAATATTTACGTATATGATTATGTAATAATTAATAAACACACCGTAGATGATGCATGTGATACATTTATTTATTTTTTAATATTCCTAACTCATAAAAATATAACTTTAATCATAAAAGTTTGGTATGGTAAGAAGTCATCACATTTTTAATTTGTCGTTGGATTTAAGTATTCACGTTTTTGTTAACAAAATACATGTTTTATATAACAAACTTTCATCTCTTTTAAATAACATATTTTTAAAATCTCGATATTTGTGTTTTATGTGTTATCTTAAACATTTAAGTACCTAATTTACAACCATAATGCAATGTCTTTTGATTTAGTTCTTAATTTATGTAATATACATGTTAAAAGCTACAAAAACCACTACAAGAAAAACGAGTTTATAGGACGTCTAAAGTGTTTATTAGAGTGTTTTATATAACTTAAGTTTATAAGACCAAACCTAAAGCGTCATATTGAAAAATGTTGCAATAAGTTTTTATGACTTTTTGGGTGTCATAACATGCTTTTTAGGACCTCTAAAAAATTTATTTTTATGGAACAGTTTTAAAAAGTTTCTTATAAACCCATCTTTTCATAGGACCTTTGTTAATAGGACAATTTTCAAAGTAGAGTGGGAATTCAATTGTATATTCATTTTACCTAATAAGAGTTTGACCAAGATTAGAATATTTGACTTTTTCTTTCTACTCTCTCAAAGTGTTCTTAATGCAATATCTAGACATGTCATGGAAATCATGAAGATTATCTTGAAGATTGATCATTAGGGAACAAGAATTGGTATTAGAGCAGGTTAATGCAAAGAAATCGTTGAAAGAAATCAGGATTTTGAAGATATTGGAAAGAAAGTTTTCTGGATTTTTTTGGGTGTTCTTCATACTTGTTCTTCATTTTCTTATCATTTTATTGATTTTGATCCAAAAATCTTTCTAATTCTTCTGTTTAGGTGTTAAAATTTTGATCATCGTGTGCGTATTTGTTATATGAATGTTTGTTATTCATAAATTTTTCAGATTTTAACATCCTTTTCAGAGATTTGTTATTTTTTTTGAAATTTTAAAGTTCTTCGTGTTCTTGTTAAAATTCATCAAAAAGGTAAATTTTTCTCCATTTTTGTATGGATTTTTTGTAGTTTCTGTGTTTGTTTGTTGTTTTTGATCGAATTTTGAATGTTATCTTGATTGGGTCTTGTTTAAATCGCTTGACTATTGAAGCATTTATCCGGATTTTGTCTTGATCATACAAGCAATTGACCGGATATTTCTATTTCAGACAAGTCATAGGAGGATAATATAGTTCATCGAGCAAGGGTTAAGCAATCAAGACTATATATCGCTTGGCAAGTCCTTTTGGTGACCGGATATTTCACAGGTTGTGACCGATTTAGATTGTAAATCATTTAGGTTCTGGTCGGATTAGGTAGCTTCCTTGATGGCCGGACTTCATAAATCGCTTGATGCATTGATGACTTGGCAAGCAGATTATATAAATTGCTTGATGCATAGACTAGTTGGTGACCTGATTCCTCTTAACTCTCACAAGGTTTGAGCGGATAAGGGAGTACATCTSACAAGGTTTGAGCGGATAAGGGAGTACATCTGACAAGGTTTGAGCGGATAAGGGAGTACATCTCACAAGGTTTGAGCGGATAAGAAAGTACATCTTACAAGGTTTGAGCGGATAAGGGAGTAAATCGCATGAAGCTTACCCGATTTAGAACTTAGCCAATATCACATCTAGGTGACCGGATTCCTCGAAATCGTTCAAGCTTTTAGACTAAGATTGACCGTATTAGGACTAAATCGCATAAAGCTTGTTCGATTTATGTTTACCTCGTTCACTTTGTTAGCCGAATTAGATCTTCCTCGGTTACTTGTTTACACGGTTTAGGACTTAGTTAAAAACACAACAAGTTAGCCGGAGTTTGTCTTGATCGCATTCCTCGAAAGTAGTCTTGTCCGGAGTTTTATTAAACCGCTCACAAGGCCATCCGATTTGGTCATTACATCCTCACTACATTGCTTATTAGAGCATCCGGTTTTTTATCCGGATTCCTTCCACTACCAAAATTACCCTCTTTTCCGGCGGATTTGTCCGCCGGAAAAAAGGGCGCCGCTGATTTTTTTTCCGTCGAGTTTTCCGGCGGATTTTTCACTTTTCCGGCGGACTACGGCCGCCGGAAATCTTTCGCCGGAAAAATTAAGAAACTTGGTTTACCTTAATTAAAAAAATTTAAAACTTTTCCGGCGGATTTTTCCGCCGGAAATCCGCCGGAGTTTTGTCTCGCCTGAAAAACTTAATTAAATAAGATTTCCAAAATAAAAATTTAAAAATTTACCGGCGGCCAAATCCGCCGGTAATATTTTTTTTTCTTTTTTTTTAAATTTAAATAAAAATTTTAAAAAAAAAATTAAAAATTTACCGGCGGCCAATTCCGCCGGAAATCCGCCGGTAATATTTTTTTTTTTTTAAATTTAAATAAAAATTTTCAAAAAGAATTTTTAAAAATTTTCCGGCGGCCAAATCCGCCGGTAATATATATATATATATTTTTTTATTTTTTTTTCAGTAAATATTTAAATCCTGTAAATCTGTAAAAATATGGATAAAACTAAAATGCAACTAAATATCATACATTGATTAAAATAAACAATTGTTACAAAACATACAATTTAAAGTATCACACAATGTTACAAACAAACTAGATTGTTCCAAATAAACAAACAATATTCAATTAGATGGCAGTAGGAATTGTGATTGACGGAGTTCGTTAACCAAAACAGTCATATCCTGCATTTGTTTCAGAAGTTGCTCCTCTACCGTCCGTCGACGCTCATTTTCTTCTTGTAAATCCATAACTTTGGCCTCTAAGTTTACAATTTTCTATAAAAATAAATAAAACGTTAGAATATTTAAATTTAATATGAATTATAAACTAGATCGATAAACATCATCAAAAGAAAAAACACATACCCGTTGTTCCRAAGATGATGAAGCAGCTTCCGTGTAGTTGCCGGTCAAGACACAATTGGGATCTTGGTTGTACCCAAACCCAAATAAACGACCTTTTTTGCTTCCCCCAACCGCTTGCTCCCACAGCTCTTTATCAACTAAGGGGTAGGTAGAGGGATCCTTGTCGTATCTTTGGGTAAGACCCATTGAATACTCATCCTATATATGGTTTAAAAAAGATTGCAAGTCAATTTTGACAGCATAACGGCTGTAAATAGGACATTTCCAGGCAAAAATAGTGATTAGATACGAAAGTTATATCCAAAACAATCCTAACGTTTGCCCAACAATTGGCAACCCAAACTAAARCATGATATATACGTAAACAATACGGTTGCTTGCCCAACAAATGGCAACCCAAACTAAAGCATGATATATCCTAATGTTTGCCCAACAAATGGCAACCCAAACTAAATAATGAAATATATACGTAATTTCTAACTTAAACAATT
>NC_037544.1:9945583-9952487 GCF_001531365.2 Cynara cardunculus var. scolymus
TTGCATACAAACTAAGCTTACCCCCAGAGCTTAGTGCCATCCATGATACATTTCATGTATCAAACCTTAAGAAATGTTTAACCGACGAAACATTGGTTCTACCTTTGGAAGACATTCAAATTAATGAACGGTTAYGCTTCATTGAAGAGCCAATCGAAATCCWCGACCATAAAGTCAAGCAATTRAGGCGTARCAAAATCCCAATTGTAAAAGTTCATTGGACTTCGAGGCATGGACCGGAGTACACATGGGAAAGAGAAGATTTCATGAAAAGCAAGTATCCCCATTTGTTCTCAAACAAGTCAGCATCTGAATTTGACAAATAAAATTTCGGGACGAAATTTTTCTGGCTTGGGGAGACTATGACATTATGTCATTTCTGAGTTTCAGGTTAGCACCTTATTTTAGGTCTTATATTTAGAATTATATTTTACTAGGATCTAGCTATGTTGATTAGAGTTCATCTGGCTTAATTCCCAAGTTTAGTTCGGAAGATCACGCCTCGGCGGGTAATTGATGAAGTTAACTTGCGTAATGCCAAAAAATTTAGAAATCCTTCAAATAAAATAAAGTTGATATTATAAAGTTTTAAAATTTAAAATACAAAAGTCCCATTTAAATGTTCAAATGATTTTATCAAAAGGTGGAGTTTTGGAATTAATAAGTGTCATTATTAGTAAATTATTTGGTGGGTTTTAAATCTAAGTGGGCTTATTCTTATTTAAGAAAAATAAAAGTTTTATTTGGGTTTGGGCCTTTAGAGGTCAGCCCATTTCCTTCTTTAAAAATCCTCATATAAATACCCCACTCCCTTTCAAAAACTCTCATTTTCCAATTATCGTCAACTTAAAACCTTTCATCTCTCTAATCTCTCTCTAAAATCAACCACCCTCCAGCCGATTCCATCATCAAGCAAGCATTTAGGAATTCTGACAATCTTGAAGATCCTCAAGAAAATAAGAAAAAGTTATGATACTAGTTATCTTACTTTTGCAAAACAGTAAAAGTCTTCATCTTTCTTCTCCTACATCTCGATCTTGCAACTTAAATTTCTRGAAAGTAAGAGGRKGGAGATTATGCGTCAAAGACATGAAAATGTCTTCAAATGGACGATAATCTATGATCCATGTTCTCAGATCTTTACTAAAGTAAGGAATAATCTTTTGCATGTGGAGTTTATTCATGAAAGGCATATTTCGGATTATGATAGAGGAGCATGCATCTTTAATCTATCCTATCTTCTTCAAAAACTCAATAGAATCGGGAAATATTCTTTCTGGAGATTATACTTATTTTTCTAACTTGAAAATGGTGTTAAGATTCTTGAAAAATGATGAGTTTAGACCCCAAAAGATTGTCACTCGAAGAATGTGCAATCTGTTTTGAGGGTTATGTAACTCAAGATTGTAGGGTATTAATGAGAGACTTAAACCCACTCAAATTTCTTGGTATTTGGAAAATGTCGGCTTAGCTCATGATTTGGAATGATGTAAAAAGTGGACATAAAAATTTAATTTTGGAAGGTTCCTACTTTTAGTGATTGGTGAAACCCAAAAATATCTGGAACAGAATTTATAATCTGTCCAAAAATCAACTTTTGAGTAAAGGATTTTGATTTCCTTTAATATATGAATTTTGGGCCGTTYTTAGATTAAATAATAAAATATCAACTTTATTTCATAAAATCTGATGGCATTACATAGGATGCAACTTGACTTTATCTTTATCAATAACCCATAAGTGAACTAAATACTGGATGTTGGTCTGTTTAGGAAAGTAGGGCAGACGTGAGTGCTTCAGTCATCATCTCATTGGATATTCATCATCAAACCTGTGAGTTCTCACGACCCCACTTTTAATGCTTTGTTTTTTTGTTGGGGGAAAAGCATGAGATTAAGCAAACTATGCATGTTTATTTATTTAAACCATTGGACTAAAGAACTGTTTAGTCAAGCCTTGTTTGAAACCATTGGACTAAATAACTGTTTAGTCAAGCTCTGTTTGAAACCATCGGACTGAAGAACTGTTTAGTCAAATTTATTATGTCATGAAATATTGACTATTCTTGCACTTTGAAATAAATGCTAAATTGATGTGCTTAGGAGTATGTTTCCAAATAAAGTCCCCGTCCGTAAACGCTACTTGTTAACTCGGGCACGTTCCCAGGCCGTGGTATTGTGGATAGCCGCTATTGTGTTGACAGTCCCACCCAAAAAGGGGTGCACATTACATATGGTTTCTTGGTCTAATCATGTGGAATTTGGACCACCGCTGAAWTAGTACTACTACGAACTGTGRGRCCTAAGTAAGTGTACGGGCTACTTATGGTCGTTCGTAAAATAATGGGGCACGTTGGTCAGGTAAGGCTCAGTAGCGTCTCAAGTTTATACATCGTGGTAGATTTACATTTATTCAGTGCAAAAAGTTTATGTATAAGTTTRCAAATAAATGGTTAATGCATTATAATGTTTTATGCATGTGAAAACCCGTGAGCTCACCAACTCTTTGTAGTTGACTCGTTTTATGTTCCATGCTTTTCAGGTAATAAGTAAGAATGGATGTATTTTGGGAGCATACTTTTGACAAGACTGATTAAGTTCGCATTTRAAGTTTTTGTATAAGAAATACATTATCCCATTTTGGTTATGGGTGTTAAACTCGTTTTATTTTGTAAAATTTGAAAGGTGTTATTTATTAACTCTTGTTGTGACTCGCTTACCTGTTACATCTCGTGTTTCCGCTTTAGCAGGGTGTGACAATTTTGCACGATTTTTAGGGGATTTATCGATCTGTTCTTGGTGTTCATTGATTTGTTCTTGTTCTTGGTGTTCTTCTTTCAAAATCGTATTTTTTGGCTTGAATTACATAGATTTGGATCGTTAATTGATATAATTCACACTACTGAATTCGCAATTACATTCTGAACAACTTTGATTCATATATTTTTCGATTTTAATCAAGATTTGAACCATTTTTGATCGATTTTTGAGTTTTTGGAAACCTTTTTGTGTTCTTCAAAAACTCATATTTTTGCAAGTTTTGATCCATTTTTTGGTGAAAAAGTGTTAAAAAAATTGTGTTTTTGCTTGAATCTAGTCCGTATAACTCTTAATCGGATTAAGTGTAAAACGCCTAAAGCTTGTACAGTTTAAGTCTTGTGATTTTTTTTGTCAATTGATTGTACGATTTAGGTTAAACCGGGTAAGTCTTGATCGATTTAAAGGTAAATCGCTTGTCTCTTGATCGATTTAGTGACCGATTTAGATTAATCCGATTGGTAAATCATTGATGTGTTGTACGATTTGTTGATATCCGGTTGCTACTTAAGAAATTTAGTGAGCGATTTAGTCTATGAATTGTGCGATTTATTCATAATCCGGTGATTATATGAGCGATATTGTTGTGCGATTAAAGTGTAGTATTGTGCGATTTAATTGGTCTGTTGTATGCGATTTAACTGATCGTACTTTGACTTCTTGAATAGTTTATTGAACGGATTTTGACTTTCCTTTGTGAGCGATAAAATTCATGATGTGAGCGATTTAGTTCATAGTGTGAGCGATTTTAATTGTTTGAATATTTGAGCGATTTGAATTTGAACGGATTTGTGCGTATTTTGACTTGTTGACTTAGTTGACTTGACTTGTTGACTTAGTTGACTTGACTTGTTGACTTGTTGACTTTTTACGTCCGTATTTCATTTTCGCAAAATTGACTAAGTGTAAGAATCATCCGATTTGAGATTTCTTATTTGTGTGAAAATTGACTAAGTGTTGAAATTCACCGGATTTATCATCCGGATTTGGTGTTAATTGTGCGATTTAAATTCCTTTGTTGTCCGAATGTCAAATCCAGATAACTTGTTTTGGTTACAAATTCAAGACTCTTTTGTCCGGACTTCTAATCCGGATAAGCTTGACCGGATTTCTAATCCGGATAAGTTTGTATGCTTATATTTTCTAAGTCTTGAGTATGTTCAAATCCTTGTATGAGATTTAATTAAAATATTTTTGAATCCTAATCCTTTAATACAAATTTTGTACTGCAGTTGATCCTATATCATACATATCTGAGAAAATGAGTTCAAGAGAGGCAATGGCTATTGGTACTGACACCAAGCCACCTGTGCTATTTAGAGGGGACTATAACCAATGGAGGGATAAATTCCTCAACTTCATTGAGATAATGAAAGAAGGTGATTTGATAATGGAATCCTTGATGGATGATCCTGCTGTTTTCTACAGAGAGACACCTGCTGTTCCAGAAGAAGGCAGACTTGCGCAAAGAGTTATTAAAGAAAAATTCAGATACACTGCGAAAGAGAAGGAAAGAGCCCATGCTGATGTGCTATGCAAGTCTTACATGATGCAAGCACTGACCAACGATATCTACACCAGTATTGACAGCCATAAATCATCTGGTCACAACATGTGGGTTCAAATTGAAAAGATGATGATGGGTTCCAAAGTCGGAACTCAGTTAAAAATCACTAATTATATATCTGCATATGAAAAGTTCAAGGCTAAAAATGGAGAGAGCCT
This sequence comes from Cynara cardunculus var. scolymus, assembly GCF_001531365.2. NCBI lineage: Eukaryota > Viridiplantae > Streptophyta > Magnoliopsida > Asterales > Asteraceae > Cynara > Cynara cardunculus. Next base: position 9,950,125 of record NC_037544.1, read on the forward strand.
TGACGATGTTTATGACAGGTTTACCAAACTGCTTAATGAGCTGACTAAGAACGGAATCTCTAAAACTGTCATAGAGATAAATGTTAAATTCCTCAGCAACCTACAACCAGAGCGGAAACCTTATGCTAATCATATCAGATTCAACAAGTCGTTATTTGATATTGACATACATGAGGTTTATGAAACTCTAAAGCATAATGAGGAAGAAGTTTTGGAGGTCCGAGATTCCAAGAAGAAGAAAGAAAAGGAAGTTGCTGATCCTTTAGCTTTTGTGTCTGAGAAGAAAGGAAAAAGTAGATTTGGGAAGCAATTGAAGGAAATAAGCCAGTCAAGTGAATCAGCAAGTGAAGAAAGTAACAGCTCGGATTCAGACTCTGAAATGACTGAAATCAAACATGCCATGGCAATGCTAACTAAGGCATTCCAAAAGAAGWTTCAGAAAMGACCGCACTCAAACAATCAGAGATTTTCTTCTGGCTCAAAATACGAATTTAAAGACAAATTCGAAGAGAAGAAGAAATATGAAGAAAAGAGGTTTGAGAAGAAATACGAGAAGAAACCAGAAGAGAAGAAGAAATTTATAAAAGGCGTAGCTGATGACCATACAAAGTGTTATAACTGTGGCAAGCTAGGCCATTTTGCTGTAAACTGTAGAAAGTCGGTAACAAAAAATACTGACTACTACAAAAACAAATTTCTTCTCTCCAAACAAAGAGATGCGGGTAAAGCACTCATGGCAGAAGATGATCATTAGTTAAATTTAACCGATGAGGAGGAAGAATCTGAAGTTGTTGCACACATATGCTTGATGGCTAGAACTGAAAATTGTTCTTCAGATGAAGGAGAAGAACAGAGTGCTAAAGTGGAAGAAGAGGTATTGGAGAAATCATGCATTAATCAGATGCATAAGATGATGCTTAAACTCCAATATTTCCAGTAACAATTAAAAAGAGAAAAATTACGTTCAAATAATTTTGAAAAAGAATTAAAAAAACAAAAAGAAAAATACATCAAATTATTTGATGAAAATGTTGGAAACTTGGATTGGGCAATATCCAATATCTTAAAAGTCGAGCTATCTGACTACAAGGAACGATATAAATCGTTAGAATAACTTAATGAAGAACTGGTGGTTAAAATAAGTAAGTTTGATTTACAAATAATTCAATTAAATGAAAAACTGAAGTCGAAGGAAGAAATTTTATATAAGAGAGGTGAGAGTCCCTTTGTTGATCAATCTTCAAGATATCTTCATAACAATGGCAGATCTGATAATTTCTTTATGAATATCATAGAGATGGAGAAGAGAGAAATAGTCAACATTCAAATCTGGTCAAACTTCACTATACATAATATGAATCTTGCAATTGAGCTCTTACCACATTACAAAGACTAACACCCTATTTATAGGGTCAAACAACTAGTCAAAAGTAAAAGTTAAACCTCTCTAAGAAAAGTCAAACACGATGATTTTTCAACAATTATAGACAAAATAAACTTTCAAGATGAATACAATTTAATACTGAATTTCAGTACTAACATTCTCCCCCTTTGTATTCAGACTTGAAAGAATTTCCGCGTTTTGAGTCTCGTTTGAACTTTGATGCTTTAAGCCCACTATGTCTTCTTCAAAAAAAAAAAAACAACTTCAACTCGAAATCTTTAGACAATCAATTGTTGAGAAAGATCTTCTAACATTCTCCCCCTTGAATGTAGGACCGCGACGATCTTCTCTTTTTGACAATGTAGAATAGTAATCATCAGAAAAAAAAAATTACAAGATGTGATCTTCAAAGAATCTTCAGACAACAAATCTCAAACTTTTTCTTAGGTAAACTTTTGAAACAGTGATCTTCTCATTCAAAAAACTCTCAGTCGTTGTAGCACAAGAATAATCTTTCTGTAATTATCTTCAGTCGCACTTCTTTTGAGTCTTTTGCCAAATTTGAAGTTACTCCCCCTTGATCTTTACATCAGATTCCCTTTATGATGTTCGGAATTGGACATTTCATTCATTATTACATATTCCCCCTTATGATGAAAGGAGAATCATTCCATCATACACAAGATGAATGAAATCCTCTACGTAAGCCATCAATTCAAAAAATATTAAGTAGATCTTTTCAAATCCACTTATTTAATCTTTTTCAGATTAAGGGAATGGGAAGGTAACAGCCAATTTCAACGAATGAAATTGTTTTCAATCTTTTTAGCGGAAACACGGGGTATGGCAGGKAGAGTCTCATAGCAATAGTGTATAAACAACACAACCATACATTTTCAAAACATAAATATAAATTAAATAAAGTTTAAAATCCCAAAATACAAGATTGCATCACTAAACACAAATTAAGATTGAAATT
>NC_037544.1:9955822-9978096 GCF_001531365.2 Cynara cardunculus var. scolymus
TGGGCTTTGCCTTTTTCAATATTAGTCTCCAAAGAATCGAGAACCAATAGATTATGTGGTATGCCCGAATTTTAAAAGTTTGGAACAGGATTTTCGTATTCTTTTAATCCTGACACAACTCTCATCAATTCTTTTAGCTCACAACAACTACCCCTCTCATTTTCATTTTAATCTCGGCACACAAACCCTTTTTTATTTAAAGCTCACGCAGATATGGTTGTCCTCATGGGTACGTCTGTCGGTTTTGACATTCCATAGAGATATTTCTGATAAGCACTCAGTCCCTCGTAAAATACTGTAATTATGTTAATTTGATCACAAGAGTTGATCAAAAATAATATTGCATTTAAAGCACAAAGATCAGCTAAAATTGTTAAAAAAATTTAGCTTTAAGCACAATTAACGAAAGAATGAAGCGACAAAGATCAGATTATCCGGTATATGAGAGAAATGAATAAAGATCTGTAAGAACAAGTTTACAGATTCTGATATTCAAAAAAATATTGAAAGCATATCAATCAAAGAAAAAAAATATCAGAAAACAAACTTTAAATACAAACGAGCGTATTATCACCGAAAATGATTTTCTTATAAGAGACGTGATAATAACAGTTTGAAGAATAGCTGAAACAGGTATTGGAGTTATGTACGATGAGAAATTACGCAAGTAAAATATAGAAAATACCTGTTCCAAAAATGTACTCGTTTCAGAAAACAGTTCCATTTCCGAAAACATTTATTCAAAATTTCTAAAGACTCCCCCTATAAAAAAGATTTAAGTAATATTTCAATTTAGCTCAAAATAATAAAAAATTGAAAACATTTTAAGCACGGGTTCTAAACTGAGTGTTTAGAAACAACACTCGGTAAAGCACGGGTCCTGAACTGAAATATTCAGAAGCCTTAGTGGAACCGATTACAACTCCCCCTGCATTGGTGTATCACTGAAATGATATTCTGATCAGCACAAAATTGACACACCTGCAAAACCAAATTAAGTAGATTTTGGTACCCAAATGAACTTGGGTCCTATTTTGTTAGTATCGGGTTGGGGTATGTTGTAATTTCCAAACCATCTATTCCTATTAGATATATTCTTTTTAGCACTTTCAACAGGATGATCAGAAATAAAATATGATCCATACCAGTAATTGTTATCATACTTGTTCTTACCTTTCAAACTGTTCTGATATCTGTTGTTTGTACTCCATCTGTTATATATCTTCTTGTTCACAAAATATGTTGATTTACATGTGGAGCACATGATCCTTTTGTTGCTAAGATTTATCAAGTCACAATTGGATCTCACAAAACAAGGAAGATTATTAGTAGCAACAGGAGTACGAGTTAAAACAGATTCAGATTTACTAACCCAAATGCTTTTTATTTTAGAAGAATAATTGGGTGATCCAATGACGTATCCTTGATAATACTGATTAGAAGAACGAGAATAGTTCGTAGAAACAGTAGATTTAGGGCTGCTAGAATAACTGTTCCATTTGAGACAGTCATAAAAGCTAGTTTTACACTGAGAAGGAGAACCAGTTGAGCTTTGAGCACACAAAAAGTCTTTGACTTTTTGTAAAAGTTGGTCTCTTTCAGCAGTAACTAATCAAATTTAGTTTTAAGTTCAGTTCTCATCTTCATCTCAGTTTCAAGGTCTGTCTTTAGATCAGACAATCTACTTGTAGTGTCCAGGAGTTTACCTTCTAACTCCTTCTGTATCATTTCAAATTTTCTCTTTTGATTTATCAACTCTCGTTTCTCTTCATCTGAGCTGCTCTTGTCATTCTCTGAGGCAATGTCAAGCCACTTTTTCTTTTTTGCCAGCTCTTTAGCAATTGATGTATATTTCTTTGAAGTATTTCTTTTCTCAAGGGCAAATTGCTTCTTCTCTTCGTCTAAAGCCTTCTGCTTTAGATCAATGCTTTCAGATAATTTTTGTAATTGACTCTGACAGTCTTCGGAGATGTCTTTCTTTTCTTTATCATTCTTGGCTCGTTCCAAGATTATCAGCTGCTCAAAATCCGAGATTTGCTTTAAAAGCATTTTTGCATTTAGCTCTAGAGAGTTAATCCTTTTCTCGTAAGATACACGTTCAGTTCCAAATTTACTTTCTAGTTCAATCATTCTCTTCTTCTCTTTCTCAAGTTTCTTCCTCTCAACATTCATATCCTTTTCCGCTTCTAAAAGTTTCTCTGTAAGCTCTTCAGTCTCTTTAATTTTCTTTTCTGGAAAATTCCTTACAGTATTCAGTTCAAACTCTGCTTTATGATGTTTATTGACTAGATCTTGTTTTATCTTGTTTGAACTTCTAATTTCATCATCTAACTCACTCCTTTCATAATCCAAAGTTTTCTCAAGTTTATTAATCTTAAAATTCAAATCATTCTCAACTCTTTCCAATGCTACTTTATGATCTTTTTGTAAATTTGCAATAAATTCCACATTAGCATAATTCTCAGAAAACATGTTTATATATTTGTCTTTATAGTCCACTATACTCTTTTCCAGCATGGAAATCTGAGTTCTCAACACTTGATTCTCCTTCTCTAGGATATCTAGCATTAAAAAATAAGATTGATCAGATATAGGATCTAATGCAATGAAATCAGATAAAAGAAATCAGAAACAATTAAGCTCAAAAAGAAAAACAGAAACACACAAAAACTGATGAGAAATCAGATAGTTGATGAAAAACTGTCAAAAATCAGTAAAAACAGTCAAAACTGTTGAAAACAGTTAAAAACTGTTAAAAACAGTCAAAGACTGTTGAAACTGATGAAAAACAGTTTACGCGACGGAAAAATAGTTCAACGATTCTCAAACAATTAACACATACCAAAAACAGATAAAAAAATGATCCAAAATTAATAAAAAATAAACCAAACAAAAATAAGTCCTCGAAGAAACAAACCCAATACAACTGTTCAAAACCAAATCAACATAAACCTTTACAATTACAGATCAGACAAAATAAACTTTCAAGATGAATACAATTTAATATTGAATTTCAGTCCTAACAAGAGGGCAAACTGATCAAACAATTTTTCTGAACAAACCCTCTGAAACAAGATTTTTTAACCCTCGGGAATGGTTGGGGTACGAAAATCCAAAAATTTTAGGAAAAACTTTATATTATACCCCAACTCTATATAAATTTGAATATCTTGATTGCGGACCCGAGTTTTCAATTAAATTTATAAAATTTTCTGATGAGGTAGAACAACAAGAATTTTAACCGTCAAAGAAAAGACAAAATGCAGGTTCCGTTTAATTATAAAAACTTAAATGATAGCTACAAAAATCAAGACTTTGTACTTTCAACCGATTATTTTCACAGCTATTCTAAAGCAGAGCTTAAATCTAAACCCGTTGAACCAAAGTTTTATACTCCTATATTAATTCTAGAAAAACAAGTGGTTCAGCTAGAAAAGATTTTAAATAAAGAACAGCTTTCATTTAATCAACAAAAACAAGAATTTTTAAATTAAATTGAAGATTTACAAAATTCTAAACAAAAAACAAAACATGTTGAGTCTGAATATTTCTCGTGTAATAAATCTTTAAGTGAATCTTCTGATTCAGAAGAAATAAATATTTTAAATGAAGAAATTAATTTTTCAGATATCTTGAATTCAGAAGTCTGTTTAGACAATGAGATTGATCAGTTTGACTTTTCGAAAAAACTACGTAGTTATGAAGATTTCCTTGTTAAAAATGAAATGACTGAGGATTCTGACTTAGCTTTAGATTTAGAAAAGAATTTTAATGAAAAACCTGTTTCCGAGGATTTGTATTATAAAAAGATTAAAACTAAAAAGAATTCGAGGAAACAGAAAAAGCTTACTAAGAAAATTAAACTTAAAGTTCATCATTCATTTAAATCTGATGATTTTATTTTTCCTGTTTCAGATAACGCGTTGAAGTTTAAGAAGGTTTGGAGGGTAAAAGAAGAAGAAAAATCTTCAACTCGAAAGAAGAAGAATAATATTACTAAATTTGTATTAAATTATTCGACATTGAATAATTCTGTAAAAAGATATTCAGTAGATGAATTGTTTGATATTAGAAATGGTAAAAATAATTGTTCTTCGTGTGGATTGAACGAATTACTCAAGTCTTTTACTTCTTTTAAGCCTTATCATTTCATGCATTATGCTTTAACTGCTTTATCTAAGAAATTTCATTTTAAAGAACGTTGGTTTGGTACTTACAGTATACCACCAACGASATCTGAGCTTAAAGGACCCAATCTAAAATGGGTACCAAAACCCAATTGATTCACTTTTGCAGGTTAACCGGCATGTGTGGTTCTTAGACTCCGGATATTCTAAGCACATGACTGGTAGAAAAGATTTATTATCTAACTATGTTGAATCTTTTGGAGGTACGGTAAGGTTCAGAAACGATCAATACGCGCCTATCCTTGGATATGGTGAGGTAATTTCTGGGTATTTAATGATAAAGAAAGTGTCGTATGTCGAAGGACTTGGACATAATCTTTTTAGCATAGGTCAATTTTGTGATAAGAATTTAGAAGTCTGTTTTAAAGCTAACCAGCGCAACATCCGAACTACTGATGGTAAGGAGCTTCTAGCTGAAATTAGAAGATCAAATCTATACACAATTGACCTATCCAACACACAAGTAGATATTGTTGTCTGCTTGATATCCAAGGCATCCTTGAAGCAGAATCTGCTATGGCATCGGCGTCTTTCTCATTTAAACTTCAAATATCTGAACAAGTTGGTTTGTGACAACTTGGTTAAAGGCATCCCAGACCTAAAGTTTCATAAAGATCATGTATGCAGTGCATGTGAGATGAGCAAACTGAAGAAAGCTTCACATAAGCTGAAGACAGAGTTCAACACCGAACGTCCTGTACATTTACTCCATATGGATCTATGTGGTCCTATGCGAGTCTAAAGCATTAACGGAAAGAAGTATATGTTGGTCATAGTCGATGACTATTCAAGATATACCTGGGTTCATTTTCTGAGGTCAAAGGATGAAGCGGTCGTTTCTTTCTTGAAGACAGTCCAAAATAATCTGCAACTGCCAGTTCAGAAAATCAGAACTGACAACATAACTGAATTCAAGAACAATACACTCGGCTCATTCCTCGAATACATCGGTATTACACATACGTTCTTGGCAACCCGGACACCGCAACAGAATTGTGTCGTTGAGCGAAAGAACAGAACATTGGTGGAAGTGGCGCGTACATTATTTACTTGCTCAAAGCTTCCGTTATTCTTATGGGCTGGAGCAGTGGCGACTGCTTGTTTTACCCAGAACCGATCCCTCCTTCACAAAAGGTTTGGTAAAACTCCATATGAGATAATAAACAAAAGAATACCTAATATCAAATTCTTTCGAGTTTTTGGTTGCAGGTGTTTTATTTTAAATGACAAAGAGGACAGAGGGAAGTTCGCTGCTAACGTTGATGAAGCGGTCTTTGTAGGCTATTCAAAAACGTCTGTTGCATATAAGGTCTACAACAAGAGGACTAAAATCATCGATGAGAGCGTGAACGTCTCATTTGATGAAGTCATTGATGTGGCTTCTAAACAATTCAGTTCAAGACCCGGACTGATAAATAATACTACGTGGAAAGCTGATCCACCTGAATCTTCAAATACTGATAAAGCTTATTTAGATTCATTGTTTGAGAACTTTAATGAAGAATATTTTGAAAATAAATCTAATCAGTCTAATGATTTGTCCAGGAATATTCAGACCGAACAACAGTTATTTGGTTCATCTCCTGATGTTCTAGTAACTAAAACTGAAGAAGAAACGAAAGCTGTTGATGAAGAAATAGAGATGGAAACTCCTGACTGTCCAGTTCAGCGTGAAGAGGATGAAAATTCTGAAGTGCAAGAGGTATCAGTCATACAAGATGAAAATACCCTACCTCAGCCAATATTCAACCTATACCAGTTCCAAATATTGAACCTTCACCTAAACCTGTTCCGATAAACTCCCCAAGTACTTACACTGATCAAAACTCAGATCAAAGCTCTTATGTTCCCCTACCTCATAGCAAGAAGTGGGCAAAGAATAACCCAATACATCAAGTTATTGGTGATCCATCAGCACCTATTTGTACACGGTCTGTGACAGCTAATGAGTATCTATACTCCACGTTCTTGAGTAATATTGAACCAACTAAGGTATCTGAAGCCTTAGCTGATCCGGATTGGATATTCGCAATGCAAGAGGAGCTGAACAGTTTGAAGCACTCAAAGTTTGGAGATTGGTACCTCGTCCCAACAATAAGACGATTATTGGTACAAAATGGGTATTCAAGAACAAAAAGGATGAAGACGGCGTTGTTGTCAAAAATAAGGCCCGACTCATCGCTAAAGGATACAATCAACAAGAAGGCGTTGACTACGATGAAACTTTTTCCCCGGTAGCAAGGATCGAAGCAATACGGATGTTTCTAGCGTACGCGGCACACAAGAAATTCACAGTGTACCAGATGGACGTCAAGACAGCATTCCTGTATGGTCTTCTCAAAGAAGAAGTCTACGTTGCTCAACCGGAAGGTTTTGTGGATCAGTCAAAGCCGAATCATGTCTACATCCTCGACCGAGCTCTTTATGGTCTTAAACAAGCTCTGAGAGCCTGGTATGACATCTTATTAGAATTTCTTGTAAAGTCAGGCTTCTCGAAAGGTAATATTGACACAACCCTGTTTATTAAAAAAGAGAAGTCGGATATAATTTTGATACAAATTTATGTAGATGACATAATATTTGGATCTACGAACCCAAAATACTTCAAAAACTTTTCTGCCTTAATGGTTTCGCGTTTTAAAATGAGCATGATGGGTTAGATGAACTTCTTTTTAGGTCTTCAAGTAAAACAATTATCTTCGGGTATCTTTATCTGTCAAACAAAATATATATTTTTGATATCCTGAAGAAATTTAATTTGAAAAATTGTTCATCTATAAAAACACCTATGGCTCATGGAACGAAAATACATGTTGATCCGTCTGGAAAAGCTGTAGATCAGAAAACATACCGAGGCATGATTGGTTCTTTAATGTATTTGACGTCTTGTAGACCTGACATTATGTTTTCAACAAATCTTTGTGCCATATATCAGGCTAATCCAAAGGAGTCCCATTTAAATGTCGTTAAGCGCATTTTCCGTTATCTAAAAGGGACTGCTAATTTTGGACTCTGGTATCCCAAGGGTACTAGTTTTGAATTGACAGCTTACTTAGATGCAGACTATGCAGGTTGTATGTTGGACAGGAAAAGCACTTCGGGACATCTACAGTTTTTGGGAGACAAGTTAGTTAGTTGGGCATCAAAGAAATAGAACTGTGTCATATCTACTGCCGAAGCAGAATATGTAGCTGCTGCAAGCTGTTGTTCTCAAGTTTTATGGATGCAGACACAGCTCAGAGACTACAGGTTTTATTTTAACACGTTTATTGTGATTCTAAAAGTGCAATCGCTATTTCCTGTAATCCTATTCAACACACAAAGACCAAACATATAGATATTCGGTATCATTTCATTAAAGATCATGTAGAAAAAGGAACTATTGAACTGTATTTTGTAAATACATAATTTCAATTAGGTGACTTATTTATGAAATCTTTAGATGAAAAACGCTTTAGCTTTCTTGTATCTAAGTTAGGTATGCTTTAATTGAAAATTTGAATTTTTATTAAAAACAATTCAATTTATTGAATTAGGTATTTAATTCAAATTCATTTGGTCAAATATCTGTATTTTTTAAATACAAGTCAATGTTTCAATTTTTTATCTGACTTTAAATTTCTTGATYGTGGAAATCTATATTTGAGGGGGAGTGTGGATCTTTATCTGCATTTTTATCTGATCATATTTTGAGGGGGAGTGATTTTATCTGTATGGCCTAACAGTTTAAATTTTTCTTACAAATTTTTAAACATTATCTAATTTTTGAAAGATTTAGAGTTTAAAAATGTAAGTGTTGGGCCGATTTAGACTAATCCGGACAACACTTGTCCGATTTATTGCAAATCCGGACAACGTAGTGTTCGATTTAGACTAATCCTGACAAAAAGCTATATGATAAACTCTTATCCGGATAAGGTTAGATATGTTTACAAGGAGTTGAGCGGATTTCTAGATCGCTTGGTCTCTTTGAGCGGATTTCTAAATCACTTCTTTCATTTGTGCATTTCAAGTCTTTAAATCGCTTGTTTGTTGAGCGATTTAATTCCTTCTTTGAGCGATTTAATCCTAAATTGATTGACTCTTGAGCGGTTTATTCTTAAATCGGACGACCCTTGATCGGTGTTCTTCTAAATCGCCTATTGCCTTGAGCGATTTATTGTCCGGATTATCACTTAGTTGTTTCACAATCTCTAAATCGAACACCTCTTGTCTGATTTATCCTAATCCGGATAAGCTTTGAGCGGTTTAGAATCTGAACGATTTTCGACTTTGACTATAAATACTCGATTCTTTTTTAAATTTCACTTTTTACTTTTACTCTAAATTGCGTATTACTGTTCATCTTCGTCTCCGATTGACTCGTTTCTGTTAAATCGCTCAAGAACTTTACCTCAACGATCAAACTTGATTCTGTTTCTTCATCTCTTCTTAAAAGGTTTCTATCCTATCATGAAAATCTTGGACTTGACTATGTTTCATGTTGACTGTTACCTATTGAATCTAATAATCTTTGAATCTGAATAAAATATTTTTGGATTGTAAATCGATTAAATCCTAAAAAGAGTCAAAACCTATATAATCGATTCTAATAAAAATGGTTTAAGAGTTAATATATTGGTTCTGTTTTGACCGATTTAGTTTTAGGATTAGTTTAGGTTTAATTTTTTGTTGTTTTGATCGATTTAGTGTTTTTGAGTCTTGGCCGGACTATTCACTGGAGAAGGTGACCGGAGTTTACTCCGATCAACCTTAATCCGGTTGATTATGTCGTCCAGTTTAGTCTTTGTCTTAGATTTTTTTTTTCTGTTTCTCTTGTTGACCGGATTAGTAATCCGGTTGATATTTTTTTTATGTGTTTTCGTTTATTTTTTTTAGTTTTAGGTTTATTAAAAAAAATTAGTGTTAGATTTTTTTTAGTGTTAGATTTGTTTAGAATTTTTTTTAATCAGATTTCTTTTTATAGTTAATTTTTTTTAGTTTTAGTTAAATTTTTAGTTTTGTTAAAAAAAATAGTATTTTTTTTAAGTCTTGATTTTTTTTTGGTTTTTCATATTTTTTCTTTAATTTTTTTACTTTGATTTAGAGAAATTTGCTTTGATTCATGAATTCGGGTTCTAATATTTTTGATATTTTATAGGTAAATGGAGGATCTTCAACATCAGTCTGACGAGGAATCCCACATTCCTTCTATTAGGTCTGATAACTTAAAGAACCAAGCACAACCATTAAACCAACCTATACCCGACGAAACTTTATTCCCACAATGCCAATATCTCGAAATCAAATCGAACAATCATTCATTTAGCTTTGATATGCCTGCTGAATATCAGATAATCCTAGAAATTCTGAGCGGACACCCAATTTCCTATTCTCTTTCTGCCCACATACCAGTTCCCATGGTATATCTACAGCAGTTCTGGAGTACACTTACATTGGCCAAAGACGGAGAAACTTTCTATTTCGAAGGAAGCGTAGATGAGTATGTCTGTCGATTGACATTAAAAAGACTTCGAAGAATACTACGTCTTCCTGGACCGGGCTCCACAGGCTTTGAGACGCTTGTAACAGATGATGAACTCTGCATTGACATCAAACGGTTAGGATACTCGCAAGAGTTGACTAACCCGTCTGAATTCAAACGGCGTTTCCTACCATCGATCTGGCATCTACTATACTCAATCCTCAACAGATGCCTGACGTCAAAAACTGCGGGAATCGACACGTGCAGTAGTTCATTTTTGAAGTTCTTCCATGGGATTGTTTTTACGCGCAAATACGATTATGCCCTCATCATATGGAATGAACTGGTCGAGCTCGTTAATGCTAAGAGATTTCCGTCAAAAGCCAGAAAGTTCATGCCTTTTCAACGGTTTCTGCAACTTTTCATAAAAGCCATGATGAACTCAAATGAAGACATCCCGACCAGAGCTAACAGTGAAATGGGGCCGACGTTTGTCATGTCTAGAATTCGGCAACATACCGAACTTGAAGATCTGAACTCAATCATGGAGATTCCACCTGAGCTATTTGCCTTCGCTGATCAGAGGGCTCAGTGTGTTATAGACTATAGACGAGTGATAGATCCTATAGTTCAGCCAGAACCGGTTGAACTTACCCCGAGATCACCCCATGCCTCAGTTGAGAGAGAGGGTATAGCTGTAGGTGAGAGCGTTCAGGAACACGGGTTACCTAAACAAGGCTGTGAGTTGAGGGAAAATATAATTGAGAGAGGTGACGAGGAGCGGGAAGCCTCTGATCAGCATAGTACTTCATCTGATAGTACTTCCTCGACTTCATCAAGTTCGGAAGATACAATATCCGACAATCAGGCAGCTCTTGGAGATGACGATGACAATGACAATGATGATGATGATGCTGTCAACCCTGCTCAACCAATTCTTTCTCAGAATATTCAAATAGGAGCAGTGGTTGATAATATTGATGGGATCTTTCCAGAGTTTGAAGCTCCACAGACTTGTCCAAGTCTGCATTCTTTTATCGTTTAATGTTGATGATTTTGGAGCCAGGCCTGATGACTATGATCGAATGTTGGAAGACTTGTCAGATATTCCAGTAGAAGGAGGGGATGAGGGAGTTGAAGTTGAAAATGCTGAGAGGTTGAGTGAAAGGGAAGCAGAAAAATATGGTGAGTGTGAGAGCGGAGCACAAAATCAAAATCAAGCTCCTTTCCTAGCTGAAACACATAGTCGGGCATCCACATCTACTATTGACATTCATCCGTTGAATGTTTATATTGAAGAAGACATAGCTAGCCCAATTATGCACTTGCACACCCAACCCGACCACTCAACTGGTTCTCAACAACCAGCTGTTTCATTTCAACACGGGGACTTAGCACATATGCTATCTACTTCTCACTTGGAGAATGTAGATATTGAAACAAGTAGGCCGCTGCCCCAGCCTACGACTTCGATTCTGTGCACCTCGAGTCTAGAGCCGATACACTTAGGTACACAAGAGTCTCGAGCATCTGTTGCTCCCATTGCGGTTCTTAGTGAACTCGCCGGAACGACTAGAGTGGTGTCAATTGACCTCCCACAAGGACTGGTCGGAAGTCTTACCAGTGCTACAACTTTGCCAACACTGAACGTAGGCACAACAGTTTACTCAACTGTTGTCTCAACTGGTAATCTAAGTGATCCAGGAGTTATTTTACTAGACTTTGTGTCAAGGGAATATTTGGATGACGCCCTAAAGGCTGTTCAACACAACATGGATGCTCAGATTGCTAGTCTCAAAAGACTGTTGAAGGGGAAGGAGCAAGTGGAAGAAGAACAACCATCTGCGCCAACACCACCGCATGTACCTGAGCCTCCGACGGTACAAGACCAGTCGGTGGACGAACTTAAATCCTTTTTATACGCTAAACTGATGTCATCCCAAAATCCTGATGCAAAAGATGCAAATTTGGTTGGGCTCCTGAGACAGCAAATTGATGAAAACCCCATTGTTCGAGCCTTAGAGTTTTTGGCCTTTCAGGATGTGGTTGCTTCTAGCTTCACCAAAGTTAGTAAGTTAATCACATAAAACACCCAAGTTCTTAAAAGTTCAATTGATGCCCTTTCCGAATGGGTATCTATTCTAGAAGAGACTTGCCGAGCTTAGGCCACCTCACTCAAAAGAAGGCATGATGATCTGGATGATCCTTATCATCATGAGGGGGAGAGAAAAAGACAAAGGGTGGCTGAGTCGTCTACTCGCGCTCCAAGTGTTGAAAGAGAGACATCTACTCAAGACGTTAATGTTGAAGGTTATGTCCCGGTATCTACAAGAGAATGAATTATTGAGGCAATAATTGTGGAAGATGATGATGTATTGGAGACAAGTCCAGCGATCGAGCTAATGGTTGAAAAGCCGGCGGACTCCATGGTAGGAACAAGGTTGCTACTAGACTTGTCGGCCAATGTTGGTTTTAACGATATATTTGCTACAGAACTGGGTGGAGAACAAGATTTCGGAGAAGATATAGATAATATTGACGAATCATCTGGGTTATATTTGGACTTTGAAGCTGACATTAATGATGAAGTCCCAGTTATCCCATTTTAGGGTGATCGTCAGACATTGCCGGAACCCTCCACTACAGTTGAAGCTGGTGCATCTGATACTCCCAGAGAGCCATTTGATCCGACCGAGATTTTTACGAAGAATTATGTGCCATTTGCAATTCGAGCTAACTTTCCGGGCTATGACAGGGCTAGAATCAGAGAGCCTTATCTTGAAGACATCTATTTTGGCATCTTCCTCTGGCACCGCAAAGCTCTAAGTTCTGAAAAGATTCTTGGTATCCACAAGGAAACCAAAGACTATCGTTTGGATTATAAGCACTTCCTCAAAGCCAAGCGTCTATCGATCAGTCAAGTAAGGACCAAACATTGAGTTGTGTCAATTAAACAAATTGATGCTCAAAGACTTCTCAAAGTCTGGTATCCGGTATTCACAGTGACACGACAAGATGGTAAGGTCTGGAGATTTAGTGAAGCTGACTTCTCAAACTTATATTTAGAAGACCTAGAGCAAATGTATCATGAAATTCAGAATATGACAAACAGAAAAGATGGAGCTCTTATGGCTTTTAATGCGATCAAAAGGTTTATACGCAGTCACGTCAAAGTTTCTGTGGTTATTGATGTCCAAATGGGACTTGCAGATAATCAGAGAATTATTAATTTGAAGAGACCTGATCAAGAGCTGGAAGATATTGAAGCTTATCCACTCTACATGATTCTTGAACAACCGAAGTTCAGGGTGATATATGATGTTGAGGGTCGGATAAAGAAGTTCATGAGGTTCAGTGAGCTGAATAAATTCTTTGATGGGACTATTCGAATGGTGAGACGGGCACTGGATACGAGGAGAGTTAATAATGATAAAGCTGCAAAGTCGGAGAGGATGAGTCCAAAGGAAAGGTACTTGCTGATTAATGCCTTGAATTTGCTTGAAGAAAAATTGCAATATCGAAATGCATTGAGGAGGCTGGAGAAACTGCTCGAACTTAGAAAGACAAGATTTACAAGAGTTTGAACTTGAATCGAAAGGGGGAAAATGTTGGGTTCAAGTATGTGCGTTAATGTTGTATTCAAGTTCTCCTTTTATAATGCTTTGTAATAGTTAGGCTTTATTGTATTCCTTAGTATAAATAGTGATTAGCTTTGTAATTATAATTAGTTCTGCAATTAATATGATTAGAGCATTAATCTTTGTATGAAAATTCTCTCAAGAAATACATTGAAGATTGGTGAAAATTCTCTCTACTCATATTCTTGATCTTCATCTTGAAGATTGTTTTCTGAATTTGTATGATTTGGACTATCACCTTATCGACCAACATTTTGGGCAATGAATATTCTAAATAAAATTCAACGGACGATGAGAATATGCTTATTGCTCAATGAATATTCAACGTGCGATGAGCAACACTTTGAACAGAAACTTCAAGAAATTCGTCAAAATCAATCAAAAAATCCCAAATTGATTAAAATAACATGCATAGATTAGTTCAAGGTCGTAATACCAGAGGAATCATTAGCACAGGGCATAAAGGGGGAGGTCATAAGCGTCTAGGGTGCAACATTCTACTGCTTCGCCTAGCAGCAAGGCTTATCACCGACAGTCTGTTCAGGGTTCCAAGCTCAATGATGGCAACTAAACACCAGGGTTGCGCTCGTTGCGGGACTTAACCCAACACCTTACGGCATGAGCTGACGACAGCCATGCACCACCTGTGTTCGCGTTCCCGAAGGCACCCCTCTCTTTCAAGAGGATTCGCGGCATGTCAAGCCCTGGTAAGGTTCTTCGCTTTGCATCGAATTAAACCACATGCTCGGTTCAAACAATTTTAATACCTTCAATTTTAACAAAAAGGGATCACAGATTAGTTAGAAATCAATGTAGAAACAGTTTTAATGCAATTAATTGTACAAAAAATGGATCAAAGTTATTCAATTTGATCAAAACAGACTTCGAACAAAAGTAGAAAGTTTCAAACAATATTTTCAAGAATGCAGCTTCAAAACAGTTTCAAACCAATCAAGATTGAATTAGTATGCTTTGATACCAAATATAGATCCTAGATTCAAGTCTATAGCAAGATTAGATCAAGATCAAGAACATAAATTTGCAGAAATGTTTATGTCGACAAGTCTATTGATATGAAGTCAAAGTAGAATTTTATTTAAGCTGGCAAATGTCTCACTTATCAATCTCAATGTTAATCGCTAAGTACCACAACTACCAACCTATTTATACCTATATTTACAAGGTACAAACTTCCTTACAAAGCATGTAAACCTACACTATAAAGTAAAGCAAAACACTTTAAGCACAAAGACTTGAATACAACAGTTTTGGACCCAACACAATAAATCACTTCAACCAATTCAAGTCAGAAGCATTATCCAGCGTTAATAGTTTGCCTCAAGCTGTTAGATCATCTAATCCAACAACTCTTGAAGATACTCTGCAAAGGTTATCAGAAAGAGTTCAGTCGTTGGAGGATACTTGCAAATCTGAAGCCTTAGTTCTTAAGCGTAAACATGATGACCAAGATGATCCTGATCACCATGAGGTGGAGAAAAGTCAGTGAATAAATGATGATGTTATTGTTCGTCTGGCTGAAGATTCTGAACAAGTTGGTGATGCATAGACTTTTGGTGGTAATATGCCTGAAAGAGGAAAACAAATGGTGCAAATCATTTAGGTGGATGAAACTGGTCCAACAGCTGAAAATCCTGAGGATACAGATGTTAGAGAGACAAAGCTGAAGGCAATGAATGATATGTTCTCAAATATCATTTTCATTGATTCTAATAAGGAATCAAAAGGTGACAAGGCTGAAGAAGTAGTGCTGAGGATCAAAGATGAAATTGAGGTTTTTATTTCTTTCTCTGATCAAGGCTTTATTTATTTTGGAGAATTTGAAGTAGATCATGTGGTTTCGATGACTGAAACATCAGTTAGAGTGTAACAAGCAGAACCTGTTCCACATTTTGTGCCTCTAGTAACACATCAACAACTAGAGTCTTCCAATGTATCAAAGCTTGCAGCTATGAAATAAGCTGAGCAGACTATCAGATGGGAGAGAACAAGGATGAACACTGCTTTCTTGGAGGATGATGAAAGACAAATTTTTGTAAGGCAATTGAAAGAGTTAGATCCTTTCAAGGGTTTTAGAATCATAAAGCTCAATAAAGATCATGTCCAGGAGTAGATCTACATGCTTAAAGCTCAGTATTAGATGAGGAAACATGTGAACACAAAGAAAAAGATAGTCTCCATAAAGGAAATTTCAGCTAGAAAGTTCTACATGTTGTACTATCCAACTTTTAAAATTCTCAAACAAGATGGCAATGAATGGTCATACTCAACTTGAGCTTGAAGACTTAGAATTTCTATATTGTGAGATGAGGAGGAGGACAATTAGACCTCAGGATGTTACTTTGGTTCCGAATGCCATAAAAAGATTCATGAAAAGATAAGCCAAGTACTCCTTGATCACAGACTTCCAAACGGGTGTTGAAACCAACTAGAAGTAAGTTAATCTACTCCAACCTAATCAAAGCCTACCTGAGATTGAAGACTTTCCAACTTACATGGTTCTTGAAGATCCAGATTTCGGAATAGTTTCTCAAAATGCTAAGATGGAAAAGTGTTATTTGAGATTTAAAGAGGTAGAAAAATATTTAGATGGCACTTTCAATCTAATTAGACAAAAGTTAAACTTGAAGTTGAATGAAGATGCCAAGTCAAAAGAAAAGATGGATAGGAAGGATAGAGAGCTGATTGTCTAAGCTTTTTATGTGATCCAAGACAACTTAAGTTTCAGAAATGATCTAAGAACGATTGAAACTCATCTTGTTCTTCGAAAGAAACTAAAGTGGAATGCTTGAATGTGAAAAAGGGGAGAATGTTAGACCTAGATTTTGTATTCAAGATAGGTGTTTTTTGTGTAAATACCCTTGAGGTATAAATATCTTTGTTTCCTTGTAAATGTAAAGTCATTGTTTGTTTTTCAAGTATTGTACTTTCCACTTTTTCTCTCAATATATAAAAGACATGTTGATTGTCAATTTGAGTTCTTGATTTTATCGTTGAATTTTGTTGTTTACTTGAATTTGGGATTAACAGAAAGGATCCTCATTGTTGTAGATAGGGATAAAGTGAAATAATTAGAGAAGTAAGGGGATGAGAGAGTAACGGCTCAAGCAATGGGTTGTAGACTTGTAGTACAAAACTGGGAAATTTTTTGAATATTTTGCGCCATTGCAGATTCGGCGGTAATAGCTAGATATATTGGGGAATAGTCGTAAAGTCTTTGTAGTCGAAGACTTGGTCGTTGAAGTAATCACCAATGTTTGACCGACAATCATCATCAATGTATGACGGATCTCCTACGACATATACCGTGGTCGGTTTTTCGGATGGTCCTGAGATTACCAATGTCTTCAAAAACAATTATCACTGACGTTTTTGCAATAATGATAACCATGGACGGCTGTGTGATAAGTGAAGTCATTGACGAAATTTCGATGACACTACTTATCGAAAGAATTATGACCATGTTAATTACGAAAGGATTTCGGACAAATAACATTAAAACACTGAGATAATGTTGACCAATTTCCAACGCGATATCCATAGTAATGCAGTTCATTGTATAAATATGCATTTTTCTATATTATGCATTAAATGAGCAAAATCAGTTTTACAAAATTGTATTCAAAATTTTCAATAAAAATACAAAATATGTTGGTACCTTACCTTATAATAACTAAGTAGAAGGGCGAGGGCGAGGGGCAAGGGTCTGCAGACCCGTATGTGGGAAGGAAGTCGTCACCGCCTGAGCTGCGCTACTACTCAAGCTTGAGTGCATGGGTTTCCTGCTCCGCCACTAGCACGCACGACTTCTTGCTTGGTTCCACCTCACGCGCCAACTAGACTGACTCCATTTTTTGGAGTTTTTCTAGCAGTTTGATTGCTCAATGTCTCAACATTGCATGTACGTAGCGAAACCCAGAGTCACGCAAATAGTGTTGAACCCAATAAGTCAACCCTTTTCTTCGACGTCCAACACGCCATTGTTCTCACGTATGGCCTACTCATACCGATTACTCTTACCAATCTTAAATTTTGATTTCCATGATTATTACATGCGAGTTTTGACACCACTCTGAGGTAGAAAAACATATGTTTAAATTATGGGTGTACGTGGGTTGGGTTGGGGCGTTTACAATATTTTTACAACCCAATCTAATTATGGCGGTTTGAAAAAATCTCAACCCAACCCAACCTAACCATTTTCAAAGTATAACTCAACTCAATCCAACCCAACCCTTACGGATTGAGGTGGGTTCGGTTGAGTTGGCGGGTTAGTAGTTATATAAATTTGACGAATGAAATAATTCATAAAACTTAAGTTTATAGACCATACTGTAAAGTGTCTTATCTAAAAATGCTAGAATAGGTTTATATGACGTTTTTGGACGTTTCAACAAGTGTTTTAGAATGACCTTTAAATAAAATATCGTGTTACTTATTTTATAGAAATATTTTGAGAAGTGCCTTGTAAACTCATCTATTTATAGGACAACTATGTTCATATAACACTTTTTCAAGCCATGTCGTATAAAATAATTAATACGACACTTTATTTTAAAAGTATCATAAAATTTGCTATGACGTCCAAAATCATCCTATATAAACATATTGTAACTGTTTTAGATAAGAAAATTTTCTTGTTTCATTCTATAAAATATCATAGTAGCTCGTTTAGACATTTTAGACATCTTATAAGATCTAATGTTGTTGTAGCGAAATGTTATAACTAAACATTTTCTTTTTACTAAAGTACAACATAGAATAACGGGGTATTTAGATTGATTGATTCGTCAACCAAATATCTATCAATATCATTCATCATCTCCAACATATCAATTTGTTGTTACTGCAAAAAAAATTCAATAACTTTCTGTATTAATTAAATTATTTGTCATCATTCTTTAATCGTGAATATCTTTTGATAACCTATACGTTAACGTTTAGTTAAAATGAAATAGAAACGTAATATCAATAAAAATTATATAAAATTTGTACATTATTAATATATATATATATATATATATATATGTATATATATAACTATTTATAAATAAAATTTTATAAAATTTTTATATCAGTGGCGGGTTGACGGGTTGGGCCTAAACCCTCCTAGTTGGCGGGTTAACGGTTAGGCACGTTGGTTTTAGTTGAGTTGTTAGCAGGTTAGGTTAGACGGGTTTCACGAGTTGACAGTGTTTTATACACCTCTAGTTTAAATTTTATTTTTAAATCTTTATTTTAATCTTTTAGGTCTCCCTCGGTAAACCTTTGATAATTACTAATGGATTTAGAAAAGCATCAAATAAAAAGTAAAGTTTAAATAATATGTCACTTACCAACTGATTGTTATAATTTTATTTTATTTTATTTTATTTGATGTTTCTTTTTTCTAAATCCATAGGTAATCATGTATAATAAGTCTAGGCTTACGGTGGGATTATTTAAATTTGTTTTCATATAATTGATTTATCAGTTGTGTGTAATCGGTCAGTCAATTAGAATATTACATACCGATATGAAAACCAAATGTGAAAAGTTTTGAAAACCTTTTTGATTCATGCTTGATAGTCATTAGTAAATAATTATGGAACAATCAGTTGGTAACTGTCTGTCATTAAAACTTACCTTTTACATATATCTCAAGCAATGAAAGATCTAAAGAAGTTGAGAAATAGAAAGAGAACAGAGTCTTTGGGGTTTTTATGTTTAAAAGTGTTAAAATAGAGGAAGTAGAATAAAACAACAGTTTTGCATCGTTCTTAAAAAGGAGGTAGACGGGTATTAGGGTCATGGACCAATTCCAAAAACAAAATGCAAAACTTGGGGATTATTCGGTAATAAATGAAGTTCAGGGTCCAAAACCATAACTTTCAACAAACTATAGGGCCAAATCTATAATTTATTTTATATATTATGAAATTGTAGGTTTTTCTGCTGAATGGTTGAAAACAACTTATTTCCTATTATTTCTTAATGATGAAGTGAGTGGCGTGGCATGCATGAACCCAAGGAAATGTGCATGACAAAGATGAGAATTTACCACCCTTCCCCTCTCTCGTTTCGTTTTTAGCTCACGCGGAGGCACGTAATACTCCCCAGTCTCATAAACATGAGACACCAAAACTACACACACCCACTCTAGAGAGAGACAGAAGGCAAAAAAAAACTAATTAACCTCACGAGACTGCAACACATAGCATTTATAAGTACCTAGCTAGTCGTATGTAGTAGACTAATGCACACACAGACACACGAAAACCACACACGTAAACACACACCTTATATATATATCCATATCTATATGTATATACCCATATCCACATATACGTCGACTGTGTGTTTCTTTTTTCACCCATATTGCAGAAACGATCTGTCAGAAAGATTGGAGAATAATGTCTCATATTGCTGTTGAGAGAAATAGGAGAAGGCAGATGAATGAACACCTCAAGGTCTTGCGATCTATGACTCCTTGCTTCTACATCAAAAGGGTTGGTATTCCTTTTTTATAAATGAAACCCTAATCAAGAAATACCTAATTTCCTTCATATAATGATAAGAGTTTGGCTGATGATTGCTCATGGTCTTCCTTGTGAGCTTTAATGACAGCAATTGTTCGTCCATCTTTATGTCAAATTGCATAAGCATACGGTTACACTGATCTGTATGTTGGTGTTTTTAAGTGGTATGATCAAGGAGAGATTACAGATTTTATGATTCTATGACTGATTGAATTAGAAATTAAGGAGTTTAATCCAATCACTCAGAGAAACTCCGATCAGCTTCTATAACAAAAATTGCATGTTTTTCATTTTTTAGGTATCCCATAAAAATAACATGGTCTTTTATTAAGTTCTAATCGGAAATTGTTTAATTACTATACACTAATTAGGGTTTTACTAAACCACCAATCATTACACTAAGTTTGTTTGTTTTCCATATGCTTCGGTAGGGAGACCAAGCATCAATCATAGGAGGTGTAATAGAATTCATCAAGGAAATGCAACAAGTTTTACAGTCGTTGGAATCAAAGAAAAGGCGTAGGAGCATAAGTCCTAGTCCTGGTCCAAGCCCAAAGCCGATATTGCAACCAAGCACCCCACAATCAGAACGCTCTACTATTGTGCATGAAAATATCAAAGAACTTGGAGCATCCTGTAACTCACCAGTTGCAGACGTGGAAGCAAAGATCTCAGGGTCAAACGTTGTCTTGAGGACTGTATCACGAAGGATTCCAGGTCAAGTTGTTAAGATAATCAATATGTTGGAAAATCTTTCTCTTGAGATCCTGCATCTAAATATCAGCAGCATGGAGGACACTGTCCTTTACTCCTTTGTCATCAAGGTATATGAATATATGCCCCTAACATTCTAGCATCAGAAGTTATGGTATGCACCACATTTATTTGTTTTTTAAGACTCACGAAGCTACAGCCATTTCTGAGATGTCACTGAATGCAAAAACATAATGAGCTGCTGTAGTTTCTTATATTCTGGGATCGCAATTTGCCAGAATGTGGTGGGTTTTTAGCTTTTTAATGTCATATAATTAAGGTAAGAAAAACACAATAGCTTTACAAATTCAGCTTGCAGTGAGAGTCAAAGATTTGAATATTGGCATGATGTTTGAAGGATCTTTAAACAAACTAGGAACTCGGAATTGAAGCATACTATTTAGTGACGGGTTTGAATGTAATTTTATTTAATTTAACCAAAGGGAAATAAGTGCGCCATGTTAACAACGAATCTTAAACCCACAGTTATCAGATTTAACCATTGATTAGTTACTAGTCTGACTAAAAGACCATTGTTGTTTGGATGCAGCTGCTAGTGACAGATCGATGAAATGGATGAAGAACAAAACTAAATATAGCCTCCAATTTAAAGATTAAAATTCATGATTATTAGACGAAGAAAAGTGATTATAAACTCCCCCGTCTCCACTAAAAACATGGAGTAACTCTATCATCTATATATGCTAGTACAATCTGCATGTCTTAGTAGGTTTTGGCCATCTTGATCGAGTTTGATGTTTATTGATCTATATTCATCTCGTCTGTGGTGCGTAATAATATCATGTACATTGGATTAAATGTTATATGCAGATAGGACTGGAATGTCAACTTAGTGTTGAAGAACTTGCAGTTGAAGTGCAGAAGAGCTTCTCTGCTAATCTTACATAGCTCCATCCATATCATCACTTATGTACTTTTGAAGCTTGTTGAGTAGTATTCCTTTAAACTCAGATGAGCTAAATAAGAAGAAGAATTTATCTGTTTTGCTTCTTAAATCCATAAATAGTAATCAATTTCAGGAAGCTGCTTATGCCTTTTAAACTGTCATTACTGGAAAATATATTTGTCCAGCTTGTTATTATCTCAAAATTTGTATTTCCAAGATGGCCATCGACGTTTAATAGATACCAAAATAGTTTTTTCCTTCGGAAGTATCTTGTAAAAAACTCGCCTATCTTAAGCAACCCGGAAATCTTGATTTGTATCTCTCAATGAATCAAGTACAACCTGCTCATCACTATTTCTATCATAACAACAATAACCGTTTCCCTTAACTAAATTATACAGTGACCATAATGTTATGTTATATTAGAGGTGATCATTTGGAGGCTTGATTCAAGGGTGATTATTTGCTCACTTGGTTCGGCTCTCGAGAGGGCCTAACTATTTTTCTCATCTAACACCCCCAGATCCTAAGACCATCCACATCCCTGCAATCCATTTACACTTTCAATTGTGTCATATCAGCTTTTGCAATTATCTTCCACACACCTGCAATTCACCTACAACACTTTCAACTGTGCCACGTCACCTACACTTTCAAAAGTGGTCCCCACTACAACATTTATTAACTATTTTATAAATTATTTATATATACATTCTAATTATTTTTTAATTAATAACATTTTTATTTTAATTCAATGTTAATTAAAACGATTAATATATGATATAATAT
>NC_037544.1:9978141-9987765 GCF_001531365.2 Cynara cardunculus var. scolymus
ATAAAATTTAATGTTTAAAATAATTTAATTTATTATATAATTAATGTAATTAAAAATATATTAACATTATTAATTTATAAAATTAATTGTTTTGTATAAAAATAGTTTATTTAAATAATTAAAAGAAAAAAATAAAATTGGAGAGAAGTGAGTGGGCCATGTGGCTTGCAAATTGACTTGCAAATTTTGCAAATGAAATCTTATGTGGCACAAAATTGCATTTTTGCAATTGCTTTTGCAATCTATTTGCAAGCCCCATGTGGGTGCTCTAATTCATAATATAGCAAATTAAAGGCCTTTCTTACCGGTTTGAAGACACCCTTACCTGCCCAAAAACGAGGGCTTGTCGAAAGGCTAATGCCCACAAAAATCTTTTAATATTTTCAAGGGGTAAATGTATGAAATAACAACCTAATTTTATAAAAAAATTTATTATAGTATTGTACTTTCATTTTTTCTTATTACAATAATGTACATTCAAATTATTTTTTATTAAAACGTTGTACTTTAAAATTTCTATCCAATATAGCAATGGTAACTTGTTACCTTTTAAATTATTTAACCCCCACTCTTCTTTATTTACATAATTTAAATAAGGTGATACAGATGACACGTCATTAACGTGGCATTAATAGAAAAACCATCTTTCTAGTATTTTAATAATTTCCTTACTTTCTCTTGGTTATTCATATCCTATCCAAATTATGTTTTTCATCATTCTCTTTAAAATATTCTTTCACAAAAAAAATTCACTCTTGTTAAATTATATATAAATTAAATATTCTAGAGTAATTTATTTTAATAAATATAATATATTTTTAAGAAATATAACACTTATTTTTTTATTTTTTTATAATTCAAAAAATAAGTATTTTGTGATATTTTTAAAAAAGTCACCGTTATAAAATGTGTTTTACAAAAACTTCATAGTATTATTTTATTAATAAGGGGAAAATCACCAAACTAACCAAATTATACAACCTACTTTAACAAAATAACCAATTTTTAGAGCTTTTGCGAAATTAACCACCCAAATCGCCCCCCAAGGGCGATCAACCCCCGGGGGCGAGCCACGTCATCCTATTGCTCCCCGGGGACAATCCGGCCTTAAGTATATTAATTTTTTTTTATTTTTTATTCATTTTTTTGTAATACTAATTTCACTATAAATACCAACCTCCTACTTCATAATTTTTCACATCTCCTCTTTCATTTCTCTTCTCATATCTTCTACTCTCAAAACCTTTAACCCTTCAACTCAATAAACCATCACAACCTTTAACCCATTAAACACAATCAACCATCACAAAACATGAAATCACGTCAAAGTGATGATGTTTGTGTGTATCTTTGAAGTGGCGGTTTATTACAAGAGATAAATTGTGTGTTAGAGTACCTTCCAATAAGCTCCCCCACATGTGCAATACGTTTGTCTTCGTCAATAACGTATTATGGGGTCGTCAAACGTGTAACGAAAAAATTAAGTTTACGTAGTCCTTGCAATTTATTTTTTAAAACGAATACGTTATATCAGTTCATGGACGACGATGATGTGGTAATCTTCCACAACGCCATTCGTCAAACTTTACTAGAAATGTTGACATTATATGTGGTCAACAATGGAGGTTATGGAGGAAATCCATCAAGTGCAAACCCAGTCGGTCCAAACACTTTTTACCCCGGTGCTGTGAGCACACTCTTCCCTGACGTTAGCGGTGCAAACCCATATGGTCCAAGCACACTCTTCCCTACCGGTTGTGCTCCTGATGTAAATCAGAGCACTTTTTTCCCTAGTGGTGGCAGTGATGAAAATCCAAGCACCTTCTTCCCTTATGATGCCGCTAGAAATTCATAATTTTTGAACAAAAAATTACCGTTGAACCTGACAATTATTTTGTTCAAGATTTGAACATGCCTCCGATGCATTATCTCAACTCGTACCCGAACAGTCAAAACTATTGTGGGAGGTATATATGGTCGAAGATGTTTCTGTTGCTGCCGAAATTTTGAACATACCCGAAGACGACGATAACTCCGATTCTGAAGAAATTCAGCCGGTAAGGAATAGTTTTTAGGGTATGCCCGACCCAACACCTTGTCCAGACCCCGTTATCAAAAGTAGACAGAGAAACATTTCCTACCAGCCTACATCCCATGTCAAAGTTCTCCAAACCTTTAACACGAAGGAAACAAAGCTCGCAGTAGGATTAAAGTGCGTTCATGAAAACTTTCAGATGAAGGTAAAGAAATCTTCCAAACATCGGTACGAGGTGGTGTGTGACTCAGATTCGGACTGTGATTGGCGTTTAATGGTTGTCTCCATCGATGGTACTAGTATGTTTCAGGTACGGAAGCTCCACGATGAACACACATGTTCAAGGTCCCAAGTGCACCCAAACCATCGAAATGCGAATAAAAAGGTTTTGGGTCATATATTGGAAGGAAGTTTACAGGATTGTAGGAGAGTGTACCGTGGTAAAGAAATCATGGAAGATGTGAACCAACGGTTCAATATTAGCATCTCCTACAACCAAGCATGACGAACAAAGATGTATGCCTTGCAACTGTTGAGGAGGACCCCTGAATCGTCATTTAACCTATTCCCAGTTTATTGTCATAATCTGAAGCTAACAAATCCGGGGACTGTGACAGAGATCGTTGTTGATGGACTTGGATGATTCGATATGTTGTTTGTCACACTCGGT
Source organism: Cynara cardunculus var. scolymus (assembly GCF_001531365.2). Lineage (NCBI taxonomy): Eukaryota > Viridiplantae > Streptophyta > Magnoliopsida > Asterales > Asteraceae > Cynara > Cynara cardunculus. Next base: position 9,980,847 of record NC_037544.1, read on the forward strand.
TGTTCGGTAATATTTTTATCATATTTTTAAATTATTTTCATAATTTTATGATCTGAAGTTTAGATTTTTAATCTCATTCATCTGCAGATTCGATCGTTTCTAGGACACAAGAGACCGCTTCTTATAATAGATGGTGCCCATCTGAAGGGGCCATACGTTGACACTATGTTCTTAGCGGTCGGCATGGATGGAAACAATGCGATCGTACCCATTGCAATGGGAGTGGAGAAGACAGAAAGCGTCCCGTCATGGAAATGGTTTTTACGTAAGCTAAGGCAGTGTATCGGTGATGTGCCCAATTTAACCTTTGTAACTGATAGGGCTGCCTTTATCGACCTGACCATACGAACTGTATTTCTTAACGCACACCACGGGCTTTGTTGTCGTCATCTGAGCCAAAACCTTCGCCTAACCTCCACTAAAGAGAAAAGGAAACGGTGGATGTTCTGCGAGGCATGCAAAGCTTATAGGTTGTCGGACTTTGAAGCTACTATGGATTTGATGCGGCATAGTCTACCTAGAGCCGCTAAATATCTTGAGAAAGTTGGCTACGCTAAATAGGCACGATCGCACTTCCTTGGATTGCGATACAGTGCACTGACGTCCAATAGTGTGACATCCGTCATTTTTGAGCTTCAGGTTAGCACCTTTATAGGGATTCTATATTTAGAATTATATTTTATTAGGATCTAGTCATGTTGATTAGAAGCCATCTGGCTTAGTTCCCAAATATAGTTCAGAGAACCTTGTTTCGACGGGTTGCTGATAAAGTTAACTTATGTAATGCCAAATTTATTAAAAATGTTCCAATTAAAATAAAGTTTGATATTATAAAATCCAAATTAAAAAAAATACAAAAGTCTCATTTSAATGTCCAAATAATTTTATCAAAAGGTGGAGCTTTGTATTAATAATGTCATTTTTAATAATGTTTGGCAAATTRTATTTTGATTATAAATTAATTGGGCTTATTCATGTTTAAAAGAAAAAAATAAAAGCTTTTAGTGGGTTTGGGCCTTTGAAAGTCAGCCCATTATCTTCTTTAAAATCCACATATAAATACCCCACATCCTTTGAAAATCTCATTATCAATTATCATTCTGCTTAAACCTTTCCCTCTCCCTAATCTCACTCTCTCTCTAAATCAAACCCYCTCCAGCCGATTCCATCATCGAGTACCTTTAGAAAATCTGTCAATCTTGAAGGATATTCAAGATTTCAAGAAAAAGGTATTATACTAGTTATCTTACCGATATTAAATATCAAAAATTCCTAATTATTCTACTCCTACTTCTTGTTCTTGTAAATAAAGTTTCTGGAGATTTYAAAAGGGGAGATTGTACATCCAAGATATGAAAATGTCTTCAAATGATGGTAATCTATGAACCACGAACTTTGAACTCTAAGAAAGTAGGAGAAAACCCATTGCATGTGGAATCTAATCACGAAAAGATGTATTTTGAAATCTGGCAGAATCTGGCAGAATCTTGCATGCATCTCAAATCGGTTTTATCTTCCTCAAAACTCAATGGAATTGGGTAATTCTCTTTCTGGAGGTTAGCCCTATTGTTAGCTTTAAAATGGAGTTAAAATCTTTGAAAAATGATGAGTTTAGAMCCCCCCAAATGGCCGTCAATCGAAGAGTGTGCAATCTGTTTTGGGGGCTGTGTCACTCAAGGTTGTAGGGTATTAATGAGTGCCTTAAACCCATACAAAATTMTTGATATTTGGGAAAAGTCTGCCTAACTCATTATTTTGGATGATATAAAAAGTTGGACATAAAATGACTTTTGGAAGGTTCCTTTTTGCAGTGATTGGTGAGACCAAAAATACSAAARACARAATTTATATTCTGTCCAAATAGCAGCTTTTATGCAAAGGACTTTGATTTTGAAATATATAATTTTTGGTCTATTTTTAGAACTAATAATAAAAGTATCAACTTTAATTCATAAAAACCGTTGGTATTACATAAGATATAATTTGGCTTTATCTTTAGCAAGACTCGTTAGGTGATCTAACTATTGGATTCRGACTTTTAGGAASGTTAGGGTAGACGTTGAGCGCTTCAAACGTCATCTCCTTGGATATTCATCGTCAAACCTGTGAGTTTTTACGGCCCCACTTTTAATGCTTTTGTTTATTTAAACTAGGGGAAAAGCATGAAGTTATGCAAACTATACTGTTTTTTATAAAACTGTTGGACTAAAGAACTATTTAGTCAAAGATTGCTTATACCTGGACTAAAGTACTGTTTAGTCAAAGATTGTTTATACATGGACTAAAGAACTGTTTAGTCAAAAAAAATTTGTTTATGTCATGAAATATTGACTGTTTTGCACTATGATAAGTTGATGTACTTGGGAGTATGTTTCCAAATAAAGTCCCCGTCCGTAAATGCTACTTGTTAACTCGGGCATGTCCCCGGGCCGTGGTAATTGTGGATAGCCGCTATTGTGTTGACAGTCCCACCCAGAAAGGGTGCACATTACCTATTTTTTTTTTTAGTCTAATCATGTGGAATTTGAACCACCGCTGAATTAGTACTACTACGAACTGTGGGACCTAAGTGAGTGTACGGGCTACTTAAGGTCATTCATAAATAATAGGGCACATTGGTCAGGAAAGGCTCAGTAGCGTCTCAAGTTTTAAACATCGTGGTAGATTTACATTTATTAAGTGCAAAAGATATGTATAGGTTTGCAAGAAATGATTTATGCATTGTATTGTTTTGTGCATATGAAAACCCGTGAACTCACCAACTCTTTATAGTTGACCTTGTTTTATGTTTCATGTTTTTCAGGAAGTAAGTAAGAAATAAAGTTTTTGGGAGCATACTTGTGGCGATACCGATTAAGTTCACATTTGAAGTTTTTGTAAAGAAGTATTCTATCCCAATTTGGTTATGGAAGTTAAACTTGATTTATATTTTGTAAAACTTGAATGGTGTTATTTATTATCTGCTGTTGTGACTCGCTTACCCGTTACACCTCGTGTTTCCGCTTTAACGGGGTGTGACAAATAGTGTTGAGTCCGTCAACTCAGTAACGCGGTTTGCACGCTATCTTCCGATAACAATGTTAGTTGAATTTCATCGGGCGACATTGCAACAATGGTATTTCATACGTCTGCATAACGGAGGTAAATTCAACCATCCTTTCACTATATGTTTGATTATGTAACATATGTTAATGATATCAAATATTTGCAGCACAAATGATGAATGCAGTGACTCCTTGGGCGGAGGCCAAATTAGAGAAGAGAATACATAAGAGCGCAAATTGGAAGGTATAKCCCATCAGCGATTTGTTGTTTGAAATTGACGACAGGTATAAGAAAGGAACGTGTGATTAGCATGCTAAGACTTGTACATGCATGCAATGGCAACTTTCTGGAATAACTTGCGGTCATGTGATATATGTTGCTCGAAGTTTAGATATTCAAGACTACAGTCAGTTTTGTTCTGTTTGGTTCAATTCCGATTCTTACCGTGCAACATACGAGGAGGAAGTCATTCCCCTTCCACCAGACGCTGAATATGTGTTGSCCAACGAATGTTTGATCGTCCTACCGCCTCCTTTGGACATATAAAACTCAGGCAGGCCACGTAACCGCGATCGTGTCCCGTCATGAGATGAGGAACCAATAGTCAAAACTTGCAGTCGATGCGTCAAGAGTGGACATTTTCGATATAATTGTCCGAGTCCGATGCCAGCTCCTAGGCCGCCGCATGAAAGTTCAAGTACTCATCGAAGATCAGTTATTCGTCAAGTGATTGTGCTCCGTATGTAACATCCCATTCCACATATTGCATATAACACATACTTCATACAGAAGAAATACATGTTTGTACACCACATAGGTCCCTTAGTACAAGAATCTACCATTACADAATACATGGTCCAAAAATTCAAATTACAATTCTTGTACCAATCAAGATTCATTTATCAAAACTATACATATCATCAGCCATTCTTCATACAGATAAACACATAGGGAATTTATCACATTTCCMTTTTCCATTACCGTCTRYACTTCCTGCAATACATGTTTAAAATCACAAAACGAGGGTTAGACCGAAAGGTCTAGTGAGTTACCTATTTATGTTATTGCATGGTGAAAATCACCAAAACTTTTATGTAAAACAACTTTATATATATATATATATATATATAATATATATATGAACAAGTAAGAGCATAATACCAATACCTTTTACTTTTGAAGCCAAATTTTCCGCTTGCAAACAACACATCAAACCCAAACAGGGTTTGCATTAACCAGATTATCATAATGCTACTTTTAAACCTTTCATATCAAATAAGGTTTATTCAAAGTTTCAAGCCAAACCTGCTATCTCTTCCTCAATAACATTCAGATATGATTTCCAATAAGAGCCCTAATCCTAAAACTTTAAGTCACAAAGAAATAAAGAWTCCAGACCACGGTAATCTTAAACGATATAATAGTAAGGTTATATTACATAACACACATACAAATGTCACCCTTATATCCAAATGTACAACTCTCCTTGATATGCCACCCTTATCCCATGGTACACCTCTCCTTGATATGCCACCCTTATTCCATGGTACACCTCTCCTTGATATGCCACCCTTATTTCCCCATCAAAAATATTTCACAAAACTATTCCATATAGAATAGACCGCAGTCAATGGAATATTATTAGTTCAAAATCATTTTTATCAAGATTCTCACTTAATGACAAAAATAACAATTTTATAAACATTACACAAGTCAAAGTCCAAATCCGGTCAATTTAATCTTGGCCGAACTTCATCTCCGGTCAAGACTTGATCGATTAACCAAATCSGGACAACACTTCATCTTGTCCGATTTAATACTTAGAGTAAATTTTCAACACTTTGTCCGAATTACTAATCCGGACAACACTATTCATGCCATGACCGATTTAATAATTCGGTCATTCCATAGTCGTATTCCTACTTCTCCTATTTAAACACTTAACATAATTCAAAGTTCTTAAATCGCTCAATGTCCAAACCGGTTAATACATTGGTCGATTTACCCTTAAACCGGGTGAGATCATGTTCGGTTTACGACTAATCCGGTCAATACACCAGGAGATTTAACTTTAAACCGTTTATGCCTTGTCCGATTTAAGCTTAAACAGCTCACCCCTTTTTGTCCGGTTTAGTTTTAAATCTTTCAACCCTTGCCCGGTTTATTTTAATTAGGGCTACGCTCAAGCGATTGAATTTTCAAACTTAACCCGGTTGATAAGTTATAGAAAACAAACAATTATGCAATTCAAAGAGATTCACAAGCAATTTTAACCACTCACCTTATGAAATCTTTTTGAAAGCAAATTGAACCAATCAAATTTAAGCAATCCGATAAACTCTTCTTTTTAAAAACTCTTACTTAGCTCAAAATGGCAAGAAGAAGGGTATGAGGGCCTCACCCCTCCTTATATACCCCTTTCTAAAATAAGAATGGCGGCTAAATCGCCCCTTACAAGTATGTCCACATTTATGCACATACTCATGCATACATTCACTTTTGCATTTTCTCATACATGCACACACACAGACACACACACACACATATATATATATATAAATCATGCGTATATATATATACATATGTATATGCATTTCACATTATGCATATAATCTCTTATGCATAAAATTTCACAAATTTGCATGATCAAATACCACAATTTATCATGTTGTCTTATAATCATATAACAATTAATCATGTATTAATTACCTCAGGTGATAACCAATATCCAGTTATCACATTATCCACCCCTCAAAGGAATTCCATCCTATAATTCCTTTAATCAAAAAGCCACGAGTATTGTGATCTCATATTTGATTCTAATTCCCAGGTTGCCTCTGGCCCCTTATGAAATTGTYATTGTACCTTAACCAAACTGATCTCTTTGTTTCGCAACATCCTGATCTTTCGGTCAATTACAGCTTCYGGTGTTTTCACAAAGTTTAGTTTACTATCCAAGTTAACCTCTGGCAGCGGTACAGCTAGACTCGGATCAGCTAAACATTTCCGTAAGTTCGATACATGGAAAGTATTGTGAATCAGACTTAGTTCCTCTGGTAGCTCTAACTGATATGCCACTGGCCCAATTCGTTTGCATATTCTGAATGGTCCAACATACCTCAGACTGAGCTTACCCTTCTTTCCAAATCTGATAACACCCTTCCAAGGCAAAACTTTCAACATCACAAAATCATCTATACTGATTTCAATCGGCTTTCGACGATTATTAGCATAACTTTTCTGGCGATCTTGTGCTATTCTGATTCTTTCACGGATCTGTTCAATCTTTTTCAAAAGTCTCTTGAACAATCTCAGGACCCGTCAACTGTCTTTCACCTACTTCGTTCCAATATAACGGCGTTCGGCATTTACGTCYATACAATACCTCATACTGTGCCGCTTGGATGCTGGAATGGTAACTTTATTGTATGCAAACTCTATTAGTGGCAAATGATCTTCCCATGATCCTCCAAAGTTTATGACACAACTTCTCAACATATCTTCAAGAGTCTGGATAGTCCTTTCACTCTGCCCGTCAGTTTGCGGATGATAAGCGTACTTAATCGAATTTCAGACCCCAAAGCTTTCAACAAACCTTCTCAGAACTTTGAAGTGAAACAACTATCTCTATTAGAGATAATAGATTGTGGAACTCCGGGTCTAGTTACAATCTCTTTAATATAAATCCGAGCTAGCTTTTCTAAAGAGTAATTCTCTCTTATTGGTAGAAAATGCACAGATTTAGATAAGTTATCAACAATTACCTAGATCACGTCATACCCCTTTGGAGTTCAAGGTAATTTCATGACGAAATCCATTGTAATGTGATCCCATCTCCATACAGGAATTTCCAAAGATTGAAGACTTCCATATG
>NC_037544.1:9988450-9989365 GCF_001531365.2 Cynara cardunculus var. scolymus
TCAAATCCCTATACATCTTATTGGTACCTAGATGAATAGAGTATCGGGACTTATGACTTTCATTTAGTATAGTGCTTCGGCTATCTCCAAAACATAGTGTGAGTCCTATTTCACTGATCAATCTTCATAATATCTTCAACAATGGCAGAATCTCAGATAAAACTTGTAAGAACATGAAGAACATTTAGAGAGAAAAAGTCAATCCTTTCATTTCAGTCAAACCTCTCAATCATGTATGTTTTATTACAAATGAGCTCCTCTTTTAATCTAATTACAAAGATTAACCTATTTATATGGTCAAACTACAAAGACAAGTCAAAGTCAAACTTCTACAAGAAAAGTCAAACACGCTGACTTTTACAATTATAGACTATTTATAAACTTTCAAGACGAATACAATTAATACTGATTTCTCAGTCCTAACATTCTCCCCCTTTGTATTCAGTCTTGAAAGAAAATTTTGCGCTTTGAGTACTTGTTTGAACTTTGAAACATTATGCACAATATGTCTTCTTTCAAAAGAAATCTTCAACTTATAATCTTAAATCGATCAACTGTTGAGAAAGATCTTCTAGCATTCTCCCCCTCGAATGTRGAATCACGGTGATCTTCTCTTTTAACAATGTAGAACATATTCAAAAATATCTTCAAAAACACTGTACAAGATGTGATCTTCAAAGGATCTTCAGAAAACAAGTCTTCAGTAAACTATTGTGAAAAAATGATCTTCACATTCAACATCTCTTAGTCAATGTAGCACACAAATAATCTTTCTTTAATCATCTTCAGTCGCACTTCTTCTTTTGAGTCTTTTGCCATTTTCGAAGTTACTCCCCCTTGATCTTTGCATCAAATCCCCTTTAACAATGTTCGGAAATGAATATTTCATTCATTATTACATATACTCCCCCTTAT
>NC_037544.1:9991225-9997189 GCF_001531365.2 Cynara cardunculus var. scolymus
CTTGAATAACTGTTCGAATATGAACAATTATAAAAGCTGGTTTTACACTGAGAAGGAGAACCAGTTGAGCTTTGAGCACACAAAAAGTATTTGACTTTTTGTAAAAGCTAGTCTCGTTCTACAGTAACTAAATCATATTTGATTTTCAGTTCAGTTCTCATGTTCAATTCAGTTTCAAGGTCTGTATTTAGATCAGACAATTTCTTTGAAGTATCTAGGAGTTTACCTTCTAACTCCTTCTGAATCATTTCAAACCTTTTCTTCTGATTAACCAACTCTCTCTTCTCTTCATCGGAGCTGCTTTTGTCATTCTCCGAAGCTATGTCAAGCCACTTCCTCTTCTCAGTAAGCTCTTTTGCATTTGCTGTATACTTCTTTGATGTATTTCTTTTCTCTATAGCAAATTGATTTTTCTCTTCGTCTAAAGCCTTTTGCTTTAAGTCAATGCTTTCAGACAATTTCTGTAGCTGGCTCTGACAGTCTTCGAAAATGTCTGTCTTTTCTTTAACATTCTTCTCTCTTTCCAAAATGATAAGCTGCTCAAAATCYGAGATTTGCTTTAGAAGCATCTTTGCATTCATCTCGAGAGAGTTAATCTTCTTCTCGTAAGATTCTCGTTCAGTGCCAAACTTTCTTTCAACTTCGATGATCCTCTTCTTTTCTATCTCCATCTCTTTCCTTTCATCATTTAAAATCTTTTCATTCTTTAAAACCTTTTCCTTTTYTAATCCCAATAATCTCCTAAACTCAGTCAGCTCATTCTCAGTCTTGTGGAATTTCTCAKTTAAATCCTTGATATCTGAATTGCTTCTTGAAGCGTTCCTCTCAGCAATTAATGCAGTTTGAACTATTTGAAGTTTAGTTGACAAATCTGTATTAGACGAAGTCAACCTTTTCAAATCATCATTATAGTTTTTCTGATCCGAACTCCGATTATTTTCAATCTTTTCAATCTTTTCAATCTTAAATTCAAATTCCTTCACAATTCGTTCACATTCATTTTTATGATTGTTCTTTAAGTTGTTTATAAAATCCTCATGAGCATTATTTTTAAGATATAAAGTTCTGTAATGCTCTTTAATAATGCTCTTTTCTGAATCAACAATCTTCTCTCTCAACTCTTGCACAATATCTGCCATTTAAACAAGTAAAATTGATCAGTTAAGGATCTATGCAGTGAAATCAGATAAAAGAAATATGAACAGTTAAAGCTCAAAAAGAATAGAAAAACATAAACACTGAAAACACACACACAAAAACAGATATACAATGATCCAAAAGAAAATCTAAACACAAATAAACTAAGAAACCAAAATAGTCCAAAAAAAAATTATCCAAGTCCAAAAATCTGATTCTAGTCCAAATCAATCGTCCAAAAAAAATATTACAAAAATCTAAAACCGAATGGTTGTTAAGCCTTTGAGCAATGAAAGTCTACAACAAGTAAAAGCAAAGATATGGCTGAACGAAGATATTCCACAGGCTGCTGTGACTTGTTCGTAATCCCAGAAAGCAAAGGCTGCTGTGTATTTGTATAACTGTGTAGCTGATGTTTTAGATCTCTAACAGCAAGATCAATCAACTAAGACAGTTTACAGGCTGCTTATTTCTAATCTTGATCTCCCAACTGCTGGATGTAAAGAGTCTGGTCGTTTTACAATCAAAAACAAAACTGCTATCCATGCTTTATGTTTAAATCAAAACTGTTTCTATTTTGTCAATTGAATCCAAACATACAGAGTTCAGATCTTTGGACAGCAACAAAAGTAAACAAAATGAATTATAGCTTGCAGAAACCACGAACTTAGAACCTGTTGGTCAGAGTCTATTCACAAAACAAACAAACGACAACCTGTCAACCTGCATTTTCTTTATGACTTAAACAATTTCATAACAGTTCTTAACCTGCTGTAGTTCCTCATACGCTATGGCCGTGGTGGCTCTGCTGTCAACAATATTTGAAAAACAGCTTAAACTGCTCAACAAACTGTCTAAGAAGCACAAAAACAACAGTCTATATAAACAGATCGTGAGGGTACAGAAGAAGAACTTAGGCTTGCTGTTTGACAGCCCAAGAATCTGTCACAATGTTCCCAAAGAACCTTTGATGTACCTGTCACTTAAAATTGAATAAGATTTTAATTACCTGTCATTACTTGTCACAATGTACACTTCTGTTCCAAATCAAAAACCAGAAACTAAAAGTTGTTGCTGCTGCTTCTTTCTTCTCCACACCAACAGCTGTTAAACAGTTGCTGTTTCTTCTGCTCTTCTTCTTCTGTATGAACAGCTGCTGTTTCAATTCTTGCCTCTTCTCCGTTGTTTACAGCATTCTCCACACCAACAACTGCTGCTAGTTGCTGTTTCAGATTTTAAACACAACAACAAAACAGAAAAAAAAAATTCAGACTTGCTGCTGTTAATAGAAGCTCTCAAAAAGATCCAAATCAAACAGTTTAAGAATACACACAGCTTAACAGATTAAGAATCAAACTGTTATCATTGTTAACAGTTTAAGAATACACACAACTTTCTGCTTCAACTCTGTATGAAAAACAGTTCACTGAAGCCTCAAATTCGTGAAGAAACAGTAAGAACAAACAGCTGCTGTAAATGAATATCAAACCAAAATCAGGTCTGTCCAGTTTTGGTTAATAAACAAACAACCTGCAAATCCTTACAGAAACAATTAACTCAAAAAATAACAAACAACAGGTGCATATACAACCAGAAGATTAGAATCATAAACTCAGAATCATATTCATCTTTATCTGCAACTTTATCATCATCTTCTGCTTTTAAAAAAACTACTTCAGAACAGTTCACTGTTGTTCCGATCCTCAAATCACAAACACAGATATTTGAGCAATGCAACACTGGAATCTAGGACCAACAGCAACATGCTCAAATTTAGAAAAATGTACCTGTCAAGGTTGTGTAAACCGGACAACACTAGTAGCTAAACCAAATCTGCAATTATGGAACTCTTCTGTTTTGAGCAATTCAACACAAAACAACAAACTAAGAACTAACACAGAGACAAACTATATCAACCAAATTGCAATGAAATCGATTGGGTTAAAACAACAAACAATTGAAATATACCATCTCTTGGTAGATGAACCTGTTAATCGAATCAAGAATCAGAGAACAATTAAGAATCCGTGAAAGAGTAATTGAGCGGTTTAGAAATCCGGACAACTCTATGCACAGAAATTCTAAGTCTACTAATCCGCTCAAAATGAAAAAACTAGTCCGATCAAGAGGTGAACGGTTTACCCTAAATCTGAGATGGACTTACCTGCTGAACGAATCAGAGCACTAATCCAGTCAAGAGGTGACCAGTTTACATGAACACCGGACAAGGGGTGTCCAGTTTATGTATAAACCGCTCAAAATAAAAAAGAGATGAAATCGAAAAGAAACCTGTGGAGTTGTGCGCTTTAGACTTGTACTACCTGAACAAGAACGATTTGGAAATATGTAGAAGATGAACTGAGCGGTTTACTAATCCGGTTAAGCTTTGTACTAACCAGCTAAGAAATCCGGTGAAGTAATCCGCATGAAGAAACCTTGGTCGATGAAAACTTAAACCAGTCAATATGGATGGGCTTTGAAGATGGATTGGGCCTTTTTGAAACAGTGGACAGTTTAACAAAAAAAATCAAGCTAAAAAAAAATTAATATCAGATCAAAACTATCAAAAACACAAAAACAAATTTTTTTTTAACAAAATTGGATCAAAAACTCTGGTTACGAAAAAATTCAAGAACACGAAAAAAAAAATTTAAATCCTAAAAACCGATTAAATCTTGATTTAAGTTGATCAAATCACAAAAAATTGTGAATAACAAAGATTCACAACACGATTTCGAGCATTTTGATCATATTTTTAACACAAAAACACAAGATTTTTATGAAAAATCGGATCAAAAATCTAAAAAAATTAAGAACACGAAGAACACAAAAAAAATTTCAGAAAAAATTCACTTATCTGATTTCTTTTAACTTCTGATTTCTTGCATCCCGCTCTGATACCAATTGTGAGTCCTATTTCACTGATCAATCTTCATAATATCTTCAACAATGGCAGAATCTCAGATAAAACTTGTAAGAACATGAAGAACATTTAGAGAGAAAAAGTCAATCCTTTCATTTCAGTCAAACCTCTCAATCATGTATGTTTTATTACAAATGAGCTCCTCTTTTAATCTAATTACAAAGATTAACCTATTTATATGGTCAAACTACAAAGACAAGTCAAAGTCAAACTTCTATAAGAAAATTCAAACACGCTGACTTTTACAATTATAGACTATTTATAAACTTTCAAGACGAATACAATTAATACTGATTTCTCAGTCCTAACACATGGTACCATATTCGCCCTTGAAAGCAAATAGTTCTTCCTTATTCAGTTCCAGAGTTGTAATCATCTTACCCAACCGTTTTGATTTGACAAGATCTTCCTTCATAGCTTCTTTCTGACATCTCAAAATCTCTTTATGGATATCAGGGACTAAACTTATTTTCATTGCCACAATTTTAATAGTCCCACTCTTTTCTTTTCTACTGAAAGCGTCAGCTACCACGTTGGCTTTTCTCGGATGGTAGAGGATTTCACAATCATAGTCATTTACAAGTTCAATCCATCGATGCTGCAGCATATTCAGTTCTTTTTGGCTGAACAAATGCTGCAGACTCTTATGATCAGTATAAATCTGAAACTTTGTTCCCATAAGATAATGTTTCCAGATTTTCAAAGCAAACACCACCGCGGAAAATTCCATGTCATGATTTGGGCCTTTAAAAGCCAGCCCATTATCTTCTTTAAAATCAACATATAAATACCTCACATCCTTTGAAACTCTCATTATCAATTATCATTTTGCTTAAACCTTTCCCTCTCTCTAATCTCACTCTCTCTCTCTAAATCAAACTCCCTCCAGCCGATTCCATCATCGAGTACCTTTAGAAAATCTGTCAATCTTGAAGGATATTCGAGATTTCAAGAAAAATGTATTATACTAGTTATCTTACCTATATTAAATATCAAAAATTCCTAATTATTCTACTCCTACTTCTTGTTCTTGTAAATAAAGTTTCTGGAGATTTCAAAAGGGGAGATTGTACATCCAAGACATGAAAATGTCTTCAAATAATGGTAATCTATGAACCACAAACTTTGAACTCTAAGAAAGTAGGAGAAAACCCATTGCATGTGGAATCTAATCATGAAAAGATGTATTTTGAAATCTGGCAGAATCTTGCATGCATCTCAAATCGGTTTTATCTTCCTCAAAACTCAATGGAATTGGGTAATTCTCTTTCTGGAGGTTAGCCCTATTGTTAGCTTTAAAATGGAGTTAAAATCTTTGAAAAATGATGAGTTTAGACCCCTCCAAATGGTCGTCACTCGAAGAGTGTGCAATCTGTTTTGGGGGCTGTGTCACTCAAGGTTGTAGGGTATTAATGAGTGCCTTAAACCCATTTAAAATTCTTGATATTTGGGAAAAGTCTGCCTAATTCATTATTTTGGATGATATAAGAAGTTGGACATAAAGTGACTTTTGGAAGGTTCCTTTTTGCAGTGATTGGTGAGACCAAAAATACCAAAAACAGAATTTATATTCTGTCCAAATAGCAGCTTTTATGCATAGGACTTTGATTTTGAAATATATAATTTTTGGTCTATTTTTAGAACAAATAATAAAAGTATCAACTTTAATTCATAAAATCGTTGGTATTACATAAGATATAATTTGGCTTTATCTTTAGCAAGACTCGTTAAGTGATGTAACTATTGGATTCAGACTGTTTAGGAAGGTTAGGGCGGACGTAGAGCGCTTCAAACGTCATCTCCTTAGATATTGTGAGTCCAAAATCACTGATCAATCTTCATTTATTTCATAACAACAATGGCAGATCTGGATTTTGCATGTAAGAACATCATATGAGAGTTGA
>NC_037544.1:9999819-10002787 GCF_001531365.2 Cynara cardunculus var. scolymus
TAAAAGCTGGTCTCATTCTACAGTAACTAAATCATATTTAATTTTCAATTCAGTTCTCATGTTCAATTCAGTTTCAAGGTCTGTCTTTAGATCAGACAATTTCTTTGAAGTATCCAGGAGTTTACCTTCTAACTCCTTCTGAATCATTTCAAACCTTTTCTTCTGATTAACTGAACTTGAGCAATGAAATACAAATAGCAACAGTTTCAAATCTGCACAAACTGTATTGACCAGCCCTTGTGTTCTGACAGCAATCCTGCAACCTGTTTCAAACCTGTTTTGGTCTTGTTGCTACAACCTGAGCTGCTGTTTACAAAAACTTGAGCTGCTGTCAAGACTGCTTTCAAGACTTGCTTCTGTTTAGCTCATTCAACACTTCGATCCGCACCTGTTGTCAAGACCAGCACACTGTGTAGCAGCTGTTTCGAAACAAACGTCTAACAACAAGAATAATCACAAAACAACACAGTCACAAAATGAAGCTGCTGTTTAGCTTTAGTGTAGTTGTTGTTTCAAACGTCAAAGTGAAGCTGCTGTTTTAAACTGAGTTGCTAAAATCTGATGAATGCTGCACAAAAAATGGATTCGAATACTGCTGTTAAGAACCTGCTGTTGGAATGCTGTTAACTCTGTTACAATGCTGTTGCTGTTGCTGCTGCTGCAACCTGCTGTCGTCTTCTTCTTGTTTCAAATAACAAGCTGACCTGTTTGCAACCTGTTAAGACCTATGAGTTTGCTGTTACAAGTCAGAAACAGTTGCTAAAGTGAAACAACAACCAAAACCAAAACTAAATCTGATACACTTTCTGTTGATGTGTAACTGCTGTTTCAAAAATCTGCTGTTACAATGCTGTCTTCTTTCTTCTCTGTTCTTGTTCTGCCTGCTAAGACCTGCTGCTGCTGTTTTGTTTGCTGCTGACAAATGAATATTAGTCCATCTGCTGTCAAACACATCAAACACAACCTGTTAAACAGAATCTGCTTTCAAAATAATAATTTTTTTCAACTGTTAATGCTTCAACTTCAATTTGCTGTTAAATCTGTTGCTATCTGTTTTAAAAGAAATACAACAACAATGAACTAAAGCTGTACTGCTTCTGCCTCAAATCTGAAAGAAAACCACACATAACCTGTTACATAACAGGTGGCAGCAATACTATAAACTGTGTGTGCACTGTTAAAACAGAAACTGTGTGTGCCCTGTACTTACTAAACCACACACTGCATATAGCTAAAACAGACACAACATATGACTAAATCCGCTCAATTATAAGTCAAAACCGATCACAACATGTCACAAAACAGATCACAACATAAAGTCACTGTCAAGATCAATCAAAACTTCAAAAAATGCAGCTTCAAGACTATTTTAAAAAATATCAAAATTTCATACACCAAATCAGTTCTTATACCAAACCAAAAACAAGGAACTTGACAGCATGAGAGTTTAAATCGAACAAAACTAGTAACTTTAAACCTGTTACTGCAAAAGCCTAAACCTGTCAATACTTGAAGCTAAACCGGACAGCTTGAATGTTAACCGGACAACAAGTAAATCTCAATCCTGGCAATACAAGTGTAAACCGGACACTTGAAATGTTAGACCTGTCAGCTTCATGAGACTAAATCAGATAGCATAATTTGTTGAACCAAATCGAATCAAGAAACGATGTACACCCAAAATGAATCAAAAATAGAGAATGATATAGGTATCTGGGTAAATGGAATCAAGCAGATTAGAAGTCCGCTCAAAATACTTCGATGCACAACAAGTCCTAAACCGCTCAAGATTAAAACTAAACGGATAACACTTGGTTCAAACGCAAATCAATTACCCGAACACTTATCTGGTCAAAGGTTGATCAGTTTACATGAACACCGGACAAGGGGTGTCCGGTTTATGTATAAACCGCTCAAAAATGAAAACCTAAACTTACCTGAAATCGTCCGGTGTAGCTTAATCCGTTCAAGAGGTAAACGGTTTACCTCTTATCCTCCCAGGCTTCGTGCGGTGTATATGAAGATGAGTCCGATTGAGCAGAGCGATGAACAATGTAATTAACAATGTATATGAAGATGAGTCCGGTCAACTATTGGGCTTAAAACATAGTTGGGCTTTTGAAAAATAATGGACTGATTAACAAGGAATTAAGAAAGACCAAAATTAAAATCAGATCAAACACTAACAAAAACACAAAAAACTAAATTTTTTTAAAAAAATTGGATCAAAAACTCTGATTTAAAAAAAAATTCAAAAACACAAAATCCGATTAAATCTTGATAAAAAATTGATCAAATCAGAAAAGTTTGTGAATAACAAAGATTCACAATTCAATTTCGGGCATTTTGATCATTTTATAACATGAAAACATAAGATTTTATGAAAAAAATCGGATCAAAAACTAAAAAAAATCAAGAACACGAAGAACAAAAAAAAAAATTCCAGAAAAAAAATTCACTTATCTGATTTCTTTAACCTCTAATTTCTTGCATCCCGCTCTGATACCAATTGTGAGTCCAAAATCACTGATCAATCTTCATTTATTTCATAACAACAATGGCAGATCTGGATTTTGCATGTAAGAACATCATATGAGAGTTGAGAGGAAAAGTCAATCTTGTAAGCTCTGGTCAAACCTCTATTATATGTATGATTTATTACAAATGAGYTCCTCTTACCCTAATTACAAACACTAACCACTATTTATATGGTCAAACCTACTAACAAAGTCAAAGTCAAACTTCTATAAGAAAAGTCAAACACACAGACTTTTACAATTATAGACTATTTATAAACATTCAAGACGAATACAATTAATACTGATTTCTCAGTCCTAACAGATATTCATCGTCAAACCTGTGAGTTTTCACGGCCCCACTTTTAATGCTTTTGTTTATTTAAACTGGGGGAAAAGCATGAAGTTATGCAAACTATACTGTTATTTATAAAACTGTTGGACTAAAGAAC
>NC_037544.1:10003637-10004347 GCF_001531365.2 Cynara cardunculus var. scolymus
ACAGTTTTCAAGTGATTTAAAAAATACTCTTATATATATATACAAAGCGGGTCACATTATTATATGTCAATTAAACAAAGCCTGATCACCTATGTTTAATTTACATATAATAGAGAATTTAATCGGTTGTATTAAAAATATGTTCCAAAAGAGAAATTGTTGTGAAAAGCATGATTGTGTGTGTGTTGCATAATTTATGAATATCCATTGACCTAGACCAACCTGAGGCGATGGAATAGAAATTCCCTATATTGTTGTGTTCATGTTGAACCAAAAGCGCTGGTTAGAAGGACTAGAGGCGATGGAATAGAAAATCCTTATATTGTTAAGTGTTCATGTTGAACCAGAAGCGCTGGTTAGAAGGACCAGAGGCGATGGAATAAAAATTCCTTATATTGTTAAGTTTACATGTTGAACCAGAAGCGTTGGTTAGAAGGACCAGAGGCGATGGAATAGAAATTCTTTACATTGTTATGTGTTCATGTTGAACCAGAGGTGCTGGTTAGAAGGACCAGAGGCGAGGGATTAGAAATTCCTTATATTGCTAAGTGTCCATGTTGAACCAGAGGTGCTGGTTAGAAGGACCAGAGGCGAGGGATTAGAAATTCCTTATATTGCTAAGTGTCCATGTTGAACTAGAGGTGCTGGTTAGAAGGACCAGAGGCGATGGACGAGAAATCCATTATTTTCTAAGTATGGATGTTGAACCA
>NC_037544.1:10004442-10005035 GCF_001531365.2 Cynara cardunculus var. scolymus
TTGCTTAGAAGCTTCTGTTATAACACTAAGCATTTATAGATGGTACTTTTCGTAATTAATATTGTTAATATTGCAGATCCCTATGGCATCATCTGCTCCTAGTGAATATTCGGCAGACGAATYCGGTTATGTGGTTCGCCGATCCAGAAGGAGCTCATCCATCAATGAAGAGGTAGACCCTTATGAGCATGAGGACACAGCAACTAGCGGGACACCTGCTTCACCACCAGCATCCATATTGCCTTCATCGGAGCCAGTACCCAATATCCCACCTCAAACCTTTCATGGTCCAAGGATTAGAGTCACGCCTAGGAAAAATGTTCCACTACCTCGGCGAGTGACTTTTGAAAATTCCTCTAGAGTTAGAGGGGAGTCATCACAACCACAGCATAGGAGCAGGATCTCTCGAGTAGTGACCTGAGTGCCTGCATCCTACTCTCAGGGCATGAATCTGGCTGAACGAGAGTGGGTGCAGAGAATCGCATCAGATACTCAAACTCACCAGACCCGGCTGGGATATCACCACATTATTTTGAACAACCTATCCGATGTGATGGAAATGCACCACCAGCGTATGATGAGAACCTCAGATG
>NC_037544.1:10005135-10008137 GCF_001531365.2 Cynara cardunculus var. scolymus
CTCTTAAAAAATTCTTGATGGCCAACTGGAATTCCACATATAGTGTTGGTTCCCTCACCAAGCCTCCAACTCTTCAACGAGAAGAGTACCCACAATGGAGAATAAGGATGGTAAACTTCTTGGAAGGTATGGACATAAACCTCCTGTGATCTGTAATGGAGGGTCCTTACGTTCCACAGACTTTTGTTCAAAGAGTCCCAGGAACAAATACCACAGTAGAAATTCCTGCATATTACATGCCCAAAGATGAGAAAAACTGGGATGAAGATGATATTGAGAGTGTGGAAACTGACAAGAAGGCCTAGAGACTAATCATCATGGCCATTCCCAATGAAATTTTTCAATCCCTTGATGCATGCTCCACAGCAAAGGAATTGTGAGATGAACTTGCGAGCCAATCGGAAGGAGGAGCTAAAACAAAGAAGAATCGTAGAGCACAATGTCTCAACGAATACACCAACTTCAAAGCTCTTCCTGATGAACCAATACAGAAGACTTACGATCGTTTCTAAACATCGATTAATCAATGTCGTCGAAATGATATCACCAGAACAAAGGAAGAAAACAATGTTTTGTTCCTAAAAAGTCTTGGCGATGAATGGACTCAGCTGTCAATGTCYCTTCAAGCAAATCAGGACCTAGACGGCTGGTCACTTCATGATGTATATGGAACGCTTGCAACACAAGAAAATGACATAATGAAGAAGTAAGTATCCATCGGTGGACCTCTGGCTCTTGCTGCTGATGAAAAGAAAGTATCAAGGACCCCCACCAGAGATCACAAGAAGAAAGGAAACAAAGCAATAGTGGTAGAATAGGAATCTGAAGATGAGTCATCTGAATCAGATGATGATATCAAAGCCTTTGCTAAGTCTCTGGCCTTGATTACAAGACAATTCCAAAAGAAGTTCATCAAGAGACCCCATGAACGGAGAGACTTCAAGAAAGAGAAGTACCAGTCATACCATGATAAGAAACCATCGAAATTCTATCAGAGGGAAGAAAGAAGAGAAGAAAGAGAAGAAATAGAGGAAAGAAGGGAGGACAAGAAAGTAGATAAAAACGGATGGAAAAGTGACCTTCGCTGCTTCAGATGCGGGAAAATTGGTCATTTTTCAAAAGAGTGTAGAGGACGATTGGTAAAGGATGCCGATTACTACAAGAATAAGTACAAGTACAATTCAAGAGAGCGTAGCCTAATGGATGAGAAAGAAAATTGGGTATCCGACTCTTCATCGATGAAGAAGATAAAGCACTCATCTGTTTGATGGCCACATCTACTGCAGAATCCACCTCCAACTCTGATGATCAGGTTTGTGAGTCTACTTCAAATGAAACCAACTCTGCTCAATCTGAGCTAGAGTTAAGGGTGATAAAACTTTCAGAGGATTTCTTTAAATTAAAAGAGAAACTAAATTTTGAAAAAATCTGAAAGACTGAAAGCGGAAAAAAAAGCAAGTTTCTACAAAAGAGAGACTGGTCTTCTAACAGAAGAAAAAGCCGAACTTGTTAAGGAAAATGCTCGCATCACCATACTTAAGAAATCAGAGGAAGAAAAACTTATGGAACTAAACAAACAAATAACTAAGGACTTAGAAAAGAAAACTAAGGCCTTAAAAGAATCCGAGGCAGAGAGACTAAACTCAGTTGCTCTTAAAGATTTCTTCCAAAAGGAAAGGGAGATCCTTCACAAGAAGCTTCAAACCAACGAACTTCTGATGAAGAAGTACAAAGATGCCCAAGATGTTTATGAAAAGTTAAACGGTCAAACGGACACTCAAGGGATTGGATTCAATGAATTGGACTCCTTCATCGAATCAAAGGAATCCACCCTTGAATCCACTTTCAAACTTGGATGCATTCAGAAACCCGACTTTATCCCGAAACCAAAAGCAAATTTTAAAAGAGTTAAAGTCTATGGAAAAACTGTCGTTTTAAGACAKGATTTTGAAAATGTGGTGTACGAGAGCAGTACATGTAAGAATTCTGATGAAAGGAATRACACCTCCAAATCCGAGACCGATGGAAACCCAATGGTCAAACCAGAGTCTCTRGGTGTCAATTCTACTTCATCAGCAAGTACTGTTGGTGAAAAGGAGAATCCTAATGAGAAACCATGAGCTGATGAATCGATGAASCATCCGAGTAAAATTGAAAGTTCATCTAAGTCAGAATCGATGGAATCTCAAACAGATCACTCAGAAGCATCAATTTCTGAACCCACACCTCCCACAAACATCTATGCTAATTTTGATTTCGAGAAATCAGCGAGAGACTTTCTCGAATCCGAATCTGAAGAGGAAACAATATGTGAATCACCAGTAATCATTAAGGATAAAAAGCCTAAAAACTTCAAATCCTCAATGAAAACTGATGTTCCACCACCGATGAAATCATCGGACAAAGGAAAGGGAAAGGTGAGAAATAGCAAATCCGCCAAAGATAACTCACAAGGCCCTAGTACACCCTTCAAGTTCATTAAGTTTACTCGTGAGCAAAAGCAGAAGTGGCCTGCCTCTGAGAAAACTAACCACCATTTTTCCTCTCATTCAGCTGAAGAAAAGCAGTCCTTCCTCAGGAGAAAAGAAGTAAAGACAAAGACCCTTTCAAACAAAAAATCTAAACTAGATAGGAAGTTTGTAAAAACAACTGATGCCAGGACAAGATTTACATCCCCTGCATTTACTTCTTTATTTTCAGCGAATAAAAAGAACGTTAGACATTAATGCCCAAAGTATAATAATTCTCAATGTTTAGCTCTTTTACAAAACCTGAGGAATCATATGTTGACACATCGCTACATATTCTCACAACACGTTTATCGCTACAAAGTTAAAACCAATGAGAATGTGAAAAAGCCCAAGTCCAAGGGCAAGGGAAATGCTAATAAACCAAAGCCTRCAAAGGCTAAGGGAAATGAAAAGAGAGTGGTATCTCCTACTAACAAACGTGGACCCATTAAGAAATGGGTACCTAAAACCCTTTAATTTGTCTTGCAGGAC
>NC_037544.1:10008182-10017968 GCF_001531365.2 Cynara cardunculus var. scolymus
AAATCTGGAGGATCTATCACTTTTGGAGACAACAGCAAGGGAACAATCAAGGGATACGGAACTCTCATCAAAGGCAACATCTCCATCAGCAAAGTTGATTATGTTGAAGGTTTGAAGCACAACTTACTAAGCATAAGCCAGTTCTGCGACAAGGGTCTTGAAGTCAGGTTTCGCAAAGGTTTCTGTATCATAGAGACAAAGTCCGGTCAAACCGTTATCAAGGACAAGAGAGAAGAGAATCTCTATCTTCTGGATTTTCAATCCTCTGAGGAACAAGACACCCTTTTCCTTGTAACTCATAAGAGCGATGAAAATTGGCTATGGCACCAGAAGTTCTCACACCTGAATTTTGATGTCTTAAGAAAGCTAGCCAAACAGAAGCTGGTCAAGGGGATTCCTGATCTCAACTTTGAAAAAAATCATCTATGCTCAGCCTGTGAGATGGGAAAGCTAAAACGGGCCTCTCACCGAACAAAGTTAGAAACCTCATGCACCAGGCCCTTGGATGTGATCCATATTCATCTATGTGGGCCCATATCTACACAAAGCCTTTCAGGAAAGAAGAACATACTTGTACTTGTTGATAAATACTCCAGATACACCTGGGTTGACTTTGTGAATAAGAAATCAGATGTTCCTGACCTACTCATTGGGGTGATGAAAAGGTTCCAAGTCCTTCTACAACAAAAACTCATTAAAGTTAGAAGCGACAATGGAACTGAATTCAAAAATGCCAGAATCAATGAATACCTCATTAATGAAGGAATCACACAAAACTTCTCAGCAGCTAGAACTCCACAACAGAATGGAGTGGTGGAACGAAGGAACAAAACCCTCGTGGAAGCAGCAAGAACCATGCTTGTTTCATCGGAGTTACCTATCACATTCTGGGCTGAAGCTATTTCCACTTCCTACTTCACCCAGAACCGATCTATCATCAACAAGAGGCACTAGAAGACACCTTATGAGCTCATCAATCAAAGAAGACCAAATGTCAAATATTTTCATGTCTTCGGGTGCAAATGCTTTATACTTAACGATAGGGAATATCTTGGCAAGTTCGACAAGAAAGCTGATGAAGGGATCTTTCTGGGCTATTCTCAAACTGCCAAGGCCTACATAGTCTACATCAAAAGGACAAGAATTGTCATCGAAAGCATCAATATGTTCTTTGATGAGTCCACACCAATGACTTCTGAACACAACAGTTCAAAACTCGGACTTTAAGGGAGAGCATCTGATTCATCACTTGGCAAACCCAATGAACTAGAGTTAGCTCATTTATTTGAAGACATCTTCGACGAAGAGGTAATCTCTGGACATGCACCAACTGCAAAATCCACTTCCAGAACCAATGAAGAACATGAAGTCTCAAATGCTAAAGGTACACCTCTTACTGAAACTCATGTTACTTCCCCTTCTACTTCTTCTGTGTCTTCAAATTAAGATCAAGAACCAGAGTCTAACTTTGGAGATAATCTCTTCGAGGGGGAGCAAGTAGTCCCATCAGTCAATGAAGAACTGCATTCTGTTGCTCCAGAACCCCAATCAAGCACCAAATGGACAAAAGATCACCCATACCACCAAATCATTGGTGATCCAACATCTGGTGTCAAGACAAGATATGCCACTGCCAATAAATGTCTCTTCGCCAACTTTCTGAGCATGCTAGAACCAAAGAAAATTTCAGAAGCCCTACAAGACCCAAACTAGATAAACGTGATGCAAGAAGAATTACTCCAGTTTGAAAGAAACAAAGTATGGTCCCTTATGCCTCTACCCAAAGGGAAGACGGCCACATGAACCAAATGGGTCTTCCGAAACAAGAAGGACGAAGATGGCATAGTCATAAAGAACAAAGTCAGGCTTGTTTCTAAGGGCTACTGCCAGGAAAAATCGATTGACTATGATGAAACATTTGTTCCCGTCGCAAGACTAGAAGCCATCCGGATATTCCTAACCTATGCAGCTCACAAAGGCTTCAAGGTTTATCAGATGGATGTCAAGTCCGCCTTCCTAAATGGCAAACTTCAATAAGAAGTATACGTGCAACAGTCCCATGGGTTTGAAGATCCAAAACATCCAGATTATGTCTAGTTTCTCGACAAAGCTCTTTATGGGCTGAAGCAAGCACCCAGGGCCTGGTATGAAACACTCTCCACCTTTCTCATCAACAATGGATTCGAAAAACGTACAATCGATACAACCCTCTTTCTCAAAAAGCACAAAGGTGACATATTACTTGTTCAAATATATGTGGACGACATCATATTTGGGTCTACATATGCAAAACATTGCAAAAAATTCTCAGAGTTGATGAAAAGCAAGTTTGAGATGAGTATGATGGGAGAACTAAGTTTCTTCCTTGGTCTTCAAATAAAAAAAACTTCAGAAGGATCTTTCATCAATCAGTCCAAGTATGTGACTAACCTTCTGAAGAAATACTCTTTCTCAAATTCATCATGGATGAGAACACCTATGGCTACAGGAGCTAAATTATTTGATGATCCATCAGGCAAACCAGTGGATGTAACAACCTACAGAAGCATGATTGGCTCACTCCTGTATCTAACTGCTAGTAGACCAGCCATTAAGTTTGCTACATGTCTTTGTGAAAGATATCAATCAAATCCTAAAGAATCTCATCTCTCTGCAGTCAAGAGGATCTTTAGATACCTCAAGGGAACTCCTTCATTGGGGCTCTGGTATCCGAAGAACTCTGGCTTTGATGTAATAGCCTACACAGATGCAGATCATGCAGGTTGCAAGCTTGATAGAAAGAGCAAGTCTGCAAGCTGTCAACTCTTGGGGGACAAACTGGTCAGTTGGACATCCAGAAAACAAAACTATGTCTCAACCTCTACAGCAGAAGCATAATATGTTGCTGCTGCTAGTTGTTGTTCACAAGTTCTCTGGATGAAGACTCAGCTTAAGGACTATGGAATCCATTACGACAAAATTCCCATCCTCTGTGACTCCAAGAGTGCTATAGCAATCTCTGCAAACCTAGTGCAACATTCCAATACAAAGCACATCGATGTAAGGTACTATTTTTTGAAAGGCAATGTTGAAAAAGGTAATATAGAAATGTATTTTGTTCCCACTGAGATTCAACTTGCTGACATTTTCACAAAAGCTCTTGATATGAAAAGATTTTTATTCCTTGTCAGCAAGATGGGTATGCTGAATCTCACCACTTAAAGGCAATAAAAGTTCTTAAATCAAAGATTCTCAATATCTCATGGTTATGCCTACAAGTGATACATAACAATAAGCCATAATCAATAAGTACTCCAAACCAGCGTCTCTAGTTCTAAAGACCAGAGCCTCTGGCCATGAAGAAACCTTTTAATATGGCTCAAAGTTTTTCATCGCCTTTGGAACCACAGACCTCTTGTCCAAAGCAAATACTTGGCTTTTATTCACTAAGTATTACCTTCGCAACCAGAGCCTCTGGTTCTATAGACCAGACCCTCTGGATTCCCACTCTTTGAGACCAGAGCCTCTGGATTTTCATCCTTTGAGACCAGAGCCCTTTTGGACTCCATCGCATAACATCATTTATGTAACCAGAGCCTCTAGTTCTAAAGACCAGAGCCTCTAGTTTCCAAGTTCTTTGCAACCAGAGACCTCTTTCCATACCAGAGCCTCTAGACACTTAAATGCTACATAATACCAGAGCCTCTGGACACTTAAATACTACATAATACACCATGTATATAACCAGTACCCCTCTGGTTCTACATAATGGATTACCCATGATTAAACAGAGCATCTGGTTTGTCATCCAAGGCTTCTCTATAATACAATCCAACATTTCATCGATGAATTCATTCATCAATGATCAACCAGAGCGCCTCTGGTTCCTCACCCAATGAGTCATGACCAACCAGAGCTCCTCTGGTTCCATGACAAACTAACTTTCATCCAAAATTACAACTTTTGTGACTAAAAACTATACAACATGGTTTTTTAGAAGACCAAAACTTCGTAATTAGTATTAATCTTACAATTAGATGGAATTTTAAATATAAATTATTTTTGGATTAATATTTCAAGAGATATTATTTGGAAAATTTTTAATTACTCCAAATAAACCAAACGTCATACTCCCACGCGCCTGACACCATATACATACGTCATCCTCCCACGCGCCTGACACCATATACAACTTGTTCCCCCATAAACTGTTTCAAATTATCCTTTCCTATCCCTACCTTGACACGTGTCCTCCAACATTAATGGCACTTACAATCAAGACGGCTCACGATCCCCGAATCAACTCACCTTTTGCCAAACGCCTTCACCTTTCATGATTATTTAAATATAATAATCAGAAAACCATTTCATGTTCTCCTCCCCCACCTATATATACTCTTCTTCTACCTCCATTCACCTTTTATGCTTTCTAAAACCTGCAAACAGACTTTGACGAACAAACTTACCTACAACTACATTTGCAATGGCTTTCTCCGCATCACACGAGTCCAACGACAACGATAGTCGGGTTCAATACACCAGCACCGACAGCCGAACAATAGTGCTCCTGCCAATGAAGCCCAACAATCATGCCATCGAACTTTGAACAAACCTGTTCGACGACAGGTTTGCTGTGATGATCAAGTTCTTCCATAACTGCATCCTTCTACCAGCCTTGACTCTAACCGACAATGGCATACCTCTAAAGTATGTCCAACAATACTAGCAGACTTGCGAGTACAACCCTAACAGCCGTGGAATAATGGCAGACATCGACGCCCTAAATGATATGATCTGCTCGCTCAAGATCTCTCGGGCAAAAGTCTCTAGGGTTCTGTGTATTCCCACTCGACGAGAGCTCGGCATTGACCAATATGCCGACCAACCCACCACCTCAGACATCCTCCGATTCATCCAACTGCTAGGTTACAATCGTGACCTTCGCAACGCCTCCGATTTCAAAAGGCAAGCTAGGGTCGATGGATCAAGGCAATATAAACATAGTGACTATTATGTATAGACTCTTCTTCAACATCCCTCTCGACTATGCTTTCCTCATATACAATAAGATCCATTCAGCGGTCGTCAAAAAGTGCAAGATCCAGGCTACCGGCAAGCCCTTGACTTTTGTTTTGTTTCCTCGTTTCCTGTCTCTCTTCATAGGGGATGCGATGAGGAAACATAACCTACCGGCCGAGGAACCATTCACTCCCCTCTTCAAGATGCATAGCCATCGACCTACTCTCTCAAAGGAAGGATACACCATCAACAGGCCAATCTCCAGGGCCATGTTCAGTGTCATCCCAGAGACATCTGAGATCCGAAGGACTTGTAAACGCTCTCTACTATCCCATGAACCAAGGGCAGCTACCCCAGAGCGCATAGAGCCGTCCCCTCAGTCAAGCGAGGGAGCACAGTAACCATCTTCATCGGATGATGAAGATGATGATGATGATGATGGCACTCCTCGTGCATCCCCTGGCCGTTCACAAACAAATCCCCTTCCCTCTTCCCAAAGGGAAACCACCTCCTCTACCCCTGGCGATCAAGGCCAAAGGGGTATTGAATAAGGACGGCCCAGTCCAAACCAAACCCAAACCAGCCATCCAGAGGCCATTCTTTGGGCATCTGCAGATGATTTAGCAGAGGAACCACAATTTCCATCGCCCCTCTCCCAACAGAGAGGCGATGCATACATAAGAGCCACATCGCCTCATGGCTTGACACTACCACCCACACACCCAGAAGCATGTGCTTCTTCTAGCATTGCTGTACCCCAAGATCGTTCAGTGCGATCTCCCATTCCTGCACAAAACCCCCTTTCGATACTTGATCTAGCGAAGGAAAAACATACTTACTTCTCTTACCTGGCCTCTGAAGCCGAGGAAGAAGAAGAAGTTGTTGTAACATCAAGAGATAGCTCCTCGCTAGAGGGCTATCAAGGACTTGATGGAAGTCCTTCACGACCTATATTTTCACAAGGCAATGAAGGCGCCTCTTGAGCTGAGGCTCAACCTGCAGCATCCGTTGCTGCAGGATTACCCCCGTGGCCGATCTGGTCACCAAGGCTGAGTTCCAAGCCTTTGTTGACTCAGTTCAACGGTCCTTGGAAGACCTAAAACTCATCATCCAAGGGATTGTTGAAAACCGACCATCCATCGATATCACCACCCTTCAACAATCCCTTGCCACCCTTGAAACCCAAACCCGAGACAATACAACCCGTCTCCAAATGTTATAATCAGGTTTGAGACAACCAGGGTTGAGGTAATTTATACATGTTTATTATGTGGATTACGTGAAATATGCATATCTATGTAGAAATGCATGAACTATATATGTGAAATGTGAACATGATATTGTGCATGCATATATGTGAAAAGATGGCATGATATGTATGTAATTTATACATATATGCATGTGGTGTGAAGCATACATGAGGTGGTGCATATTTGTGATAAGATATCCTAGTGGAAACATTATTATAATATTTAAAAACTTATACCTTCATGGTTAAGAAATCATGAATTTTATAATAAAAAAACCCACCACCCAAGGTTATTTCTATTGGTTAAAGCTTTCACTGCATAAGAGTTTTATAATTAAAATAATCTTCACCGCCTTGGTGGGAGTATTTAAAAAAATAAAAAGATAAGATTTTACCTTATCATTTCATTTGAAGAAAAATCTGTTGAAAGAGAAAAAGAGTATTGTGGTGGTGAGAAGTGTTCTTGAAGGAATCTTTTGTTCAAAGTTATTTGAAGAGCTTGTGATTTGCTGTGTGTTTTAAAACTACAGAATCTGTGATTGTTAAGGTGACTTTTTAAACTACCGTTGATTATAAACTGTGAGTTTTATAAATACTATTGATTATACACTATGGGTTTTGATGTTGGTTTTGAAGAAAAGATGGTAAAACTATTTTGATAGTTTAAAGGTGTTATTGTTATATTTTTGTGTATTAAAAACTATTTTGGGAAAGAWWAAGAAGAGATTGCTTCTYTAAAACAGTTTTGGAAATGATATCCTGTTTTGAGGATTTAAAAGGGACTTGATGTTTTGGAAATCTTCGAAAGATAAGATTGTTCTTGAGTTTGAAAGGTTTTGATGATAAAACTGTTGDWTRAAAACTATAGAGAATATTCTTTTGAGACGATTGTCACTTTGATCTGTCTTCATTCGGAATTAATCTATAGATGTTATGGATAAAACTATGAATGAGGATTCGATAAGATGGTTGTGACTGCGGTTCTTCATCCGAATTAGTTCATAGATTTTGAAAAAGGAATAAGGGTGGCATATCAAGGAGAGTTGTCTTTTGGAATAAGGGTGGCATATCAAGGAGAGGTGGATTTTGGAATAAGGGTGGCATATCAAGGAGAGGTGTCTTTTGGAATATGGGTGGCAATTGTGTGTGAATATTATAGCTCTTACTATTTGGATCAGAGGCTCTGTATCTAGTAATACTAGCTTCTATGTCAAAATTATATATTAGAAGTTTTAAGAAAAGAATTTTATACTTAGAATCTTTTTATGAAAAACAGACCAGAGAGGCTCTGGTTGGCTTGCACGTTGAACAAGAAGCTCTGGTTAGTGCAACCAGAGGGGCTCTGGTCCTGGATGTTGAAATATATTCCAAGTGTGGTTTGGAACCAGAGGCCCGATGGACCGAAGCAGTATGATTTTAGTTTTGTTTCATAAGATGAATGATTTGAAATAAACGTTTTGGTGAGCTTCACCCTGCATTACATGAAAGGGAACCTCACTAGACATTCATGTCTAACCCTCATTTTGTGTTTTCAAAATTATGTGTGCAGGTAAAGATAGTAAGGGAAAGAGAATATTGTGAATTACTTCCCTCTGTGCTTGGCTGTTTCGGAAGCATAGATGCTAGGATATAAGTGCATGCACTATTGAAATTTTTGGGTTGCGTATTTTACATTATAGACTCTTGTATCAAGGACCTATATGGGGGAAAACATGTATTCTATGTATAAAATATGTGTTATATACAGTGTGTGGATTTGGGGTGTTACAGAGTTGGTATCAGAGCCTGAGTTTAAGGGATTTAGATATTCACATATATGATACCTAGACTTAAACTATTTCATTGCATATTAGGATCCCAAACATAGTTAGCACCTTTGGAATAAATATAATAAGTTAAGAGATCAGTGTGTAAGGTATTTTCGGATTACATCTGGCTAATGTAATTTTGAATCTACAGGTACATAACTGAACTTGGACACTTTATTATATTTGGGAATGTGAAAAATATGTGTTTTAACTTTGTTATCTACAGATGGCTAGTAGAGCGAGAAGGTCAGAAAGGATCACCCACCCCAATGAAGAAGAATCCCCTGTTGCTCCTATTGGCACTTCTGAGGGCAAAAGCAGAGGCAGAGGTAGGGGGCAGACCAGAGGCAGAATAAGTCAGCCAGAAATTAATATGAATCAAGCAGAATCAAACTCTCTGAAAATATGAATCAAGAACGGATGTCTCACCCAGAATATATAACAAGAGACATATTACCTGAAGAAATGGGAAAGTTAAGGGAAACCTTGACTTCTATTTTGAAAAATCCTGCCAGAATAGAGACAGGCAGAATTGAAGTTACTCCATCGATTCCAATTCTCAATAACAGGGAAGGAGATATAAAGATGTTTCTAACTTGTAAACCACCAACCTTCTCGGGAGAAAGAGATCCAATTAAAGCTATGTGTTGGGTCAAAGAGATGTATTCTGTATTCAATACCATCCGATGTGCAGAAACAGATAAAGTCATATTTGCAGTCTCTGTGCTGAAATCAAATGTGTTATTTTGGTGGGAAGTAGAATCCTTAGCCAAAACCGATATTTTGCAAACTATGACATGGCTAGAGTTTGTCAACAAATTCAAGGAGCAGTTTTGCCCAAAAGCTGCCATTAGACAAATGGAAGAAGATTTTCTAAAATTGGAACAAGGAGACAGAACTGTAAGGGAATATACATAGAAAGTCATCGAATATTCAAGATTTGCAGAACATTATATTTCTTCGGAATCAAGAAAAGTGGAAAGGTATATTTGGGGATTGAAACCATCAATAAGGGAATTTGTCATAGCCATGAATCCGGCTACATTTTCATTGACTGTTGATGCAGCGGAGGTAACATAAAAAAACAAAAATAGACAAGAAGAAGGGAAAGCATTAGAAAAGAGGAAATGGGAAGGTCCATCAACCGGATACAAAGGACCAAAAGTAGCAAAGCTTGGGAACAGGCCCATACAAAGATTCAATGAAAGGACTTGTCCTCAATGTCATCAAGTTCATCAGGGAGAATGCAGGATTGAGCTAAGAAAATGTTATAAATGTGGTGAAACAGGGCATTTGTCGAATGTCTGCCCAACAATAAAAAGGTGTTTTAATTATAATTCTCTGGATCACCTCAGACCAAATTATCCACAAATGAAAGCCCCACAGTTAACTATGGGGAGCAATACATCAACAGGTCGAGGAAGACCAAATTTGGGCAGAGGAGCAATGGGTGGGGCGCAGGGTCGATCTTTTCAAATGACCAAACATCAAGCAGAAACTACACCCGATGTAGTAACAGATACATTTTTTTATGAACTCCTTACATGCTAAAGTATTATTTGACTCGGGTGCAAACTTCTTGTTTGTATCCCCATCATTTGCCTTATGTGCTCGTATGAATTTTGTGCCACTTGACGATAAGTTAGTAGTTGATACTGCTAACGGTCAAGTATATGTGAGTTATATGTTTAAAAACTACACTATCATGATTGAGGATTGTGAGCTACCCAT
>NC_037544.1:10022558-10024139 GCF_001531365.2 Cynara cardunculus var. scolymus
GTCTTTTAAGACTACAATAGATTTGAGTCCTTACTTCTTTGTGATTTGAGAACTCAAAGATATTGTTCTTATTAGAAATAATGGTATTGATGTTATTGAGAATGAGAAAACTTGGCCTATGGCCATTGGTATTGGTTAAAAGTGTTTCAGAACAGAATGGTCATTTTCATAAGGAATCAGAGGGGCTCTGGTTGTTCCTTGTAAGGAACCAGAGGGGCTCTGGTTGGTCCTCATTATTGTACCAGAGGATTATGGTTATTGATTTGAAGAAAGAGCAAGTTTTTACTGAATATACTATTTGGATCAGAGGCTCTGTATCTAGTAATACTAGCTTCTATGTCAAAATTATATTTTAGAAGTTTTAAGAACAGAATTTTATACTTAGAATCTTTTTATGAAAAACAGACCAGAGAGGCTCTGGTTGGCTTGCACGTTGAACCAGAAGCTCTGGTTAGTGCAACCAGAGGCTCTGGTCGAGGAACCAGAATCTCTGGAAGAAAGACTAGAGGGGCTCTGGTCCTAGATGTTGAAATATATTTCAAGTGTGGCTTGGAACCAGAGGCCCGATGGACCGAAGCATTATGATTTTAGTTTTGTTTCATAAGATGAATGATTTGAAATAAACGTTTTGGTGATATTCACCCTGCATTACATAAAAGGAAATCTCACTAGACATTCATGTCTAACCCTCATTTCGTGTTTTCAAAATTATGTGTGCAGGTAAAGATAATAAGGGAAAGAGCATTATGTGAATTACTTCCCTCTGTGCTTATCTGTTTTGGAAGCATAGATGCTAGGATATAAGAGCATGTACTTTTGAAATTTTTGGGTGCGTATTTTACATTATAGACTCTTGTATCAAGGACCTATGCAGGGGAAAACATGTATTCTATGTATAAAATATGTGTTATACGCAATGCGTGGATTTGGGGTGTTACACCAAATGCTGCAACAAACCGTAACCCAACACCACAACACCACCTCCTCCCTTGCCACCTAAAGAAACCAACTCCTCATTCACTCTATCACCACCCTCACGACCCAGGCAAATGCCACCGATGAGACCCTAGCCTCCATAACCAACCAAATAAACACCATCTTCCAAACCCTAAACGCCCTACCAGCCACCATAATCTCCCAAATCCCTCAACCAACCCTACCTCAAACAACTTCATCAATCGATGAAATCCTAGCCTCCCTCACCAACCAAATGGCCACCATACAAACCACCCTAACCCAACTCCCAGCCACAATACTAGCCAACATACCCCAACCTACTCCACCTCCACCTCCCTCTGCAGGGCCATCCTTCGATGAAGCCTTCTCCTCCTTCATTGCAGAGGTGAGAAATCTAATTGCCAATCTTCCCATTCCTCCATCTACATCCACCACCACCTTCGTGCCACCAACTTATGTCGTGAACAAAAATACGAACTTAAAATTTCAAACACACATAATATGTTTAACATAATTCGTTACATAATTACGGAAGCGTAAAATACTTTAACGTAATCAATGCTAATTAAAATATCTAATCAAGCATGATTCAAAACATAGTCCCGTCTTTCTCCATTCACTCAT
>NC_037544.1:10027374-10046793 GCF_001531365.2 Cynara cardunculus var. scolymus
TTCCAATGTACTAATACCAACGGAATCTCCTTGTTTCTTAGTGTTTTAATCTTTAGATCCGATATGCGTTCCGGCTCTTCAATGAAGCTTAACCTCTCGTTTATGCTTACCTCATCCAGTGAGACCACAACATCCTCTTTGGCTAAACATTTCTTTAGATTCGACACATGAAATGTATTTTGAATCCCTTGAAGCTCATCAGGTAATTCTAGTCGGTACGCTACTGCTCCCACTCGGTTTATAATTCGAAATGGTCCTATGTAACGTGGTCTCAACTTTCATTTCTTTCCAAACCTAAATAAGCCCTTCCAAGGTGATACCTTCAACATTACTTTATCATCCTTTTGAAATTCAATTGGTTTCCTCCTTTTATCAGCATAGCTCTCTTGCCGATCCTGAGCAATCTTTAGTCGCTCTCTAATTTGGACTACCTTATCGGATGTTTGTTGGATTAACTCTGGCCCAGCTAACTGCTTTTCCTCAACTTCTTCCCAGCAAACTGGTGTTCTACACTTCCTCCCATATAACACCTCGAATGGTGTTGCTTGGATGCTACTATGGTAACTGTTGTTGTAGGAGAATTCTATCAAGGGTAAGTGGTTATCCCAATTTCCACCTAGGTCGATAACACATGCCCTTAACATATCTTCGAGTATTTGAATGGTTTTCTCACTTTGTCCGTCTGTCTGTGGGTGATAAGCCGTACTAAGCTTGATTCTCGAACCTAACTCCCACTGAAAAGTCTTCCAGAAGTTGGAAGTGAATCGACTATCCCTATCGGAAATGATGGACAACGGTACTCCATGACGAGAGACAATCTCGTCGATATACAACTTGGCAAGTTTATCCAAAGTGTATGTTTCCTTTATTGGCAAAAAGTGAGCGGATTTCGTTAATCGATCCACTATTACCCAAATTGCATCATGGTTTCGTAAGGTCTTAAGCAACTTTGTCATGAAGTCCATGGTGATGTGATCCCATTTCCAAACTGGGATCTCCATAGATTGTAATTGTCCATATCGTCGTTGATGTTCTATTTTGACCTTCAGGCAAGTTAGACATTGTTCCACATAGTTGCCAATGGCTTTCTTCATTCCTGGCCACCAATACAAGGCTCTTAAATCTTTGTACATTTTGTTTGTTCCCGGGTGAATTGAGTATCTTGACTTATGAGCCTCATCTAAAATCATGTCCCTACATGGTCCAACCTTTGGGACCCATATTCTA
The DNA here is from genome assembly GCF_001531365.2 of Cynara cardunculus var. scolymus. NCBI lineage: Eukaryota > Viridiplantae > Streptophyta > Magnoliopsida > Asterales > Asteraceae > Cynara > Cynara cardunculus. The sequence continues at coordinate 10,028,602 of NC_037544.1, forward strand.
CCTTGAAATCATTTCAACCCTTGGGTGTCATCTACGAGGAATTGTGCTTGACCCACGATCCTCTCAGTATTTTTATTCTCCCTCATTAAACCATCCCTTTGGGCCTCTAATAGCTTTTCAATCAAACTTGTGGTGGCTCTTAAGCTCATAGCCTTTATTTGGATGGGTGCTATGTGATCCTTGCGACTCAAGGCATCAGCTATCACGTTGGCTTTTCCTGGGTCGTAACGTATCTCACAATCGTAATCCTTTAGTAGCTCCATCCATCTTCTTTGTCTCATGTTTAACTCTTTTTGATCAAACAAGTATTTTAGGCTTTTATGATCTGAGAAGATCACACATCGAGTTCCATACAAGTAGTGTCGCCATATTTTCAATGCGAACACCACCGCCGCTAGCTCTAGGTCATGCGTTGGGTAGCGTTTTTCGTGATCTTTTAACTGTCGTGATACATAGGCAATCACTTTTTCTCGTTGCATAAGTACACATCCTAAACCTTGTTGAGATGCGTCACTATATACTACGAAGTCCTCCGAGCCTTCAAGTAATGATAAAATTGGAGCGCTACAGAGTTTTTCTTTTAAGATCTGAAAAGCATCCTCTTGTGTTGGCCCCCACACATACTTGCTTGACTTTTTCGTTAAGGATGTTAGAGGGATGGCTATTCTTGAGAAATCCTTTATGAATCTTCGATAATAACCGACCAATCCTAGGAAACTCCTTATCTCCGTTGCTGATCTTGGAGTGTCCCATTTAATTACTGCTTCTACCTTGCTTGGGTCCACCATGATACCCTTTTGGTTGATATGTGCCCAAGAAATTGTAGTTCACGGATCCAAAACTCGCATTTGAAGAATTTGGCATACAACTTCTCTTTTCTTAGTAACTCCATTATTGTACGTAGGTGACACTCATGCTCTTCTTTGTTTCTTGAGTATATGAGAATGTCATCAATGAACACGATGATGAATTTGTCTAAATAGGGCTTGCATATTCAATTCATCAAGTCCATGAATACCGCGGGGGCATTTGTCAAACCGAAAGGCATGACCAAAAACTCGTAGTGCCCATAACGAGTTCTAAACGCCGTCTTTGGGACATCTTCTTCACGAACCCACAACTGGTGGTAGCCTGATCGTAGGTCGATCTTTGAGAAGTAACTTGCTCCTTGTAGTTGATCAAATAAGTCGTCTATTCGAGGTAGTGGGTATCTATTCTTTATTGTCGCCTTATTTAACTCCCTATAGTCGATGCACATGCCCATTGATCCATCTTTCTCTTTCACAAATAGCACTGGTGCTCCCCATGGGGACGAACTTGGTCGGATGAACCCTTTATCCAACAATTCTTGGATTTGGTTCATCAGTTCTTGCATTTTCGATGGTGCTAGTCGGTAAGGTGACTTAGCAATCGGTGTGGCTCCGGGTCTTAATTCAATCCTAAACTCGACTTGTCTTTCAGGAGGTACCCCTTGTAGGTCATCAGGAAACACATCAGGGAATTCCCAAACCACTGGGACCTCCTCTATAGCTCCCTTTTCCATTTTAGCATTTATGACATATTGTTAGCTCTCATTTTCTTAAATGTAAAAGTATAGAAAAAGTAAACTGCGAGTTTTGACAGAAGATGATCTGTCACAGAAGACCACAGAGGACCAACARCAGAAGATGCTCAAGCGTTCAAGTCTCAAGTGACAGAACCTCTGTCGTGTCTCACAGAGGTTCTGTAAACTGGTCTTCTGCATAGACGTTACTTCAAGTCAAAGACGACAGAACCTCTGTCGTGTCTCACAGAGGTTCTGCAGCATGTCTTCTGTATAGATCTTCTTTAAGCTGTTTTACTTAGGTTCTCTACCTGTTCGTGCTTATCACGTGTTCTTGTCTGTAACATGTTTATGATCTAACGGCTTAGATTAATTTGCTTTAGGTCATGTCAGAAAACGGTTATTTGCTTGTATAAATAGCAGCGTAGGCCCTTGTATTTCAGTAAGCTTCCGTATTGTATTTGTAAACATTTTCATCAATTGAAAATCATTTTGAAGCTCTCTCTTGTGTCCATCAATCTTCATTACTGTGCTCTTATTGATTTCTACTTTGGTTGATACATATCTTTTCAGCTGCATTATCTCCGTCAAACAGATCATCCAAGTAAGTAATTAATATCAAGAAATAGAGTTAATCGATCCAACACATATGCTCAGTACATCTCACATCCTTTATGAATACATCTTCTAGCTTTGATCCCAAATATGAGGTTAACGTGATTGCCAAGTCGACTATCGTACACAGTGATCTCCTTCCCATCTTTATTTCTCACTCGAATTAGTTTCTTGAAGCAAATAATGTGAGCCTGATGTTTAGACAACCAGTCCATTCCTATGACAACATCGAATTCTCTAATGCCCATAGGTAATAAATGGACCTCAAAGTCTTGACCCTCAATTTCTATTGTGCAGTTATCAAAACACTCCCGCACCATGGTGATGTTACCATCAGCAGAATAAAATAACACTCTTGCAGGTATTTTGTTGACTAGAAATGTACCTGTCACTATCGGGTGTGCCCTTTGCTTCTTCTGCAGTCATCTGGAAGACTCGACCCTTCACTTTTGGCGCCTCAGGCTTCTTTCCGCTTGATCCTCCGAGCAACCTTTGTGGCTCCGTGTTCTTCTTGGGGCATTCACTTTGGCGATGTCCGGGATCACCGCATGAGTAGCAGATTGGTCTAGCCTTGCATTCTTCTGACATGTGCCCAGGTTTTCCACAAGTAAAGAAAACTCCCTTGCCATATCTGCATTCACCTGGATGTTTCCTTCCACATGTGGCGCATGTAGTTATTGCCCCATTTCCCCCCCAAGACTTGAGTTCTCTTGAATTTTCCTGAGCCAGCATGGTTGATCTTTCTCTTCTTAGATGCATCCGGGACATAACTGTCTTTTTCAGCAAGGGTGGCCAGTTCTACCGTATCTTGAAAGGTAGTAGGTTTTGACATTCCAACAAGCCTCCTAAGTTCCCTTTTCAGTCCATCAACAAACCGATTCACTTTCCTTATCTCGGTATTCACCTGATGCTCTGCAAATTGTGACTTCTCAATTAAGATCTCCACATATTTCTCCATAGTCATGTTTCCCTGCTCCAATTGTAGGACCTCACTTTCTAATATTCTCAACTGGAGTGGTGAGAAAAACTTTTCACTCATTAACTCCTTGAATTCCTCCCAAGTAAGAGATGCAGTCCCAAATAGTCCCCTACTGGCTCTAATTGATTTCCACCATTGCAAGGCATTCGATTTGAACTTGGTTGATGCGAACTGCACCATATCATTTGGTACACAATGACATGTCAGGAAACAACTCTCCATCTCGTCGAGCCAGTTCATAGCTGCTAGTGGTCCATTTTTGTCCTCGAAAACCGATGGACAGGTGCTGGTGAAGGATTTGTAACTACATCCCTTACCACTAGGTTTCTTAACCTCATTATGGTCGAAGAGTGCCTCCCCATTTGACTCCTCATGATTGTGAGATTCATTCTTAGATGACTCTTTAACTTTATAGGTTTTACTTCTCGAAGGTTCGGTATGCTTCAAATGAGCATCAACCATCTTAAGTGTTGCAGTTTGAATGCATTCAAGCATTCCAGGCAAAGCAACGTGCATACAACGTTCCATCTCCTTGGGGATGTTCACTTTTGGGTGTGCGAGCTGAATCGGTGGTCTATTGGGACCGCTCCGGCTTTCAGTTGGAGTTGAAGTCACACCCTCGACTCGATTATCTTCACGACCATTAACATTCATCGACCTTGTCACTCTCTTCGACATTCTATAGTAATGAACATTTCGACCATTAACATACTTATGCATATTATTTTATTATATATATATATATATATATTGCTATGCATAGAAAGTAAAATATCCGTCTTTTTCTTCCTTGCTCAATGGTTTGGACTCGTCTCATTACTAACCAACCCACCATTAAGATGCACAAGACATACATACAATTAATACTTGTAACTTCATCAACCAATTTTGCCAAATAGTATCATTTATGCAAGTATCATATAACAGTTTCCAAATAATTTAGACCAAGTACCGCACACGAGTAATAAGGTAAAATATACTTCTCATTCATCCTTGTAAAGTTCGTAGTCCTAATTAGTGTAATGTTTTCAGAGTCTTTGATATCTGTTTATTTCTAATTGTGATTGATGCTTTTGTTGTAGTTAGATACTCTAAAATTATCAAGTAAAACTTAGGTCGACAATTATGCATAAATTTATTATCACTTAATACACTTCTAGATGCTTGGGTCAAACATGAAAAATTTCATAACATAATGTGACGTAATGTCACGTACCATGTATTACTCGAGAGAGAGAAAGTTGTTACAAAAATTCCTGTTACATCACAAAAATTTGGGATATGTTGAACAACTAGAACATGTCTCCAAAATGTCAACTATCAAAAGTATCCTAAAATGTACTAAATCAGCTAGAATGCATAGTTGAATAGCTAAATATATGAAATGAACTTTTAGGTCTCTCTCTCGTAGACAAACCTCACCTCTAAGGCATATCAGGGAGGTATGGGTCCCTCATCCATTGTCCAAAAGTTACAAATGGCTGGGAACGCCACAGTGTGCTAACTCTTGGACACCTTTTGTAGCACTGGACCCAGGTGGTAAGGTACCCTTTCACAATACCTACATAATTTGCGGTTACTCTTTTATAGAAACGAGACCTATCTCCAATACACATAGTCCAAGTCCTAGCGGCTATTCTCTGCTCTTGCGCTAATTGCAACCTCAATATGTGTCTTTCCTCTAGCAGGTTACCATTTTCAGTTAGTGCCTTGAGGTGTGCCCTTTGCATATTATCAAGCCATTCACTCATCTTCTCATTTTCTCTTAAGGATCGGGACAATCTATCATTTGACTCATCAATTGTTCCTTGAAGGGCCACTATCTTTTCTTCCAAATTTTAGCGTGTAGGAGAGCTTGGCGTGTAATCTTCGGATGGCTCATACGAGGTTTCCTCTTGGATCGACCCTTGTGATAATGTATCCCGTGGGGGTATTAGGTTGCCACTCGGAGTGCCTCGTCCCGAATTGTGTCTCACACCATGGCTCTCACTAGAGCGATGACTATCCACTGACCCGCCATTTGGGCCTAGCCCATATGGTGTCCTCCGCCCTCCAGGCCCACGCCCGCGTCCTCTCCCCCGGTTGATGGCCCTAGTGTGTATAGTGTGCACCATTTTCCTACAGACAATAAGAAAAATACTACGTCACCTATTGATAAAAATCAAACTTTCTTGTGCAAAAAAAATGTAATACCCCAAATTCTCATGTTCTAGAATCCACATAAAGTTTAAGCTTAGGCTAAAAGAAGTCTTAACCTATTTATCTTAAACTAATGCTCTGATACCAACTTGTCATGCCCCGATTTTTTTTTCTTTCTTTCGAGTACCGTGACGTCATTCTTAATAACTTATGTCGTGAACAAATACACGAACTTTAAATTTCAAACACATATAATGTGTTTAACATAATTCGTTACATAATTGCGGAAGCGTAAAATACTTTAACGTAATCAATGCTAATTAAAATATCTAATCAAGCATGATTCAAAACATAGTCCCGTCTTTCTCCATTCACTCATCTACTGACAAATGACACCTGAGATATATACATGTATAGTATAAGCAAAAAGCTTAGTGAAAACAATACGGTTTCATGATCACATGCACACACAAAATAGTGTTTTAGTGTATTTTAATTATTATCTTACAAGTGAGGCCTCGGCTCGTCACTTTTCTTTGCGTATGTGGCGTATTCTATGGACGAGGACTCTAAGACCTAGGAATTGCAAGCCCTCCTTTCATGTCCTACCCACCCCGTACGATGGACGAATCTTGCCGTATCATACTAGTTGCATATGATTTATTTGCAATATTCACTCATTAATCTAAAACTCATCGTGACATGCAACATACATCTCATGCAAGTGACAACATAAATCACATATGCATCATTATAATTTTTCACATTATACACATACTTGAATATCATATCGATAGTATCAAGTCATCATAATCTTTCTCATCAACATCATCTTTCATATCATGCATATACTTAAATATCATGCACATCAATATAATCAAGTTATCATCATATGCATATAAACACATCATGAAAATATCATGGATAAAATAATTTTGTAATAATCATGTATATATCCCATAAAAATCGCATACTGTACTCACCTTGAATCGTTAACGTTCGATAGGTGGTTCTCTCAAAAACGGCAACCTACACGATAATTTATACCATTCCTAAGCATCTTAAATCATCGTAATTAAATTGATTACTATTCCTTAACAATTTTAACATGACTTTTCCTTTTATTGATCAACCCCCGATAACATCATATCTCATGTTTCACTCCAATATTTTCTTAAAATATTATTAATAATRTGACGTCGTTAAATATTAATTGTTGCTCGTTCATTTTATAAAATAAGCAATATATTTCACATTTTCTTGAATAATAAATATTCTACCAAAATAACTAAACTAAATAGTTCGCAACGTAAATAATTTTTTGTGACTAAAACGTCTCGTTTAAGATTTGCATGTAAATAAAGGTGACAACATGTCACACAGGTATAAATAATGGTCGTTCCATAACTTTAAAGTTCAACATAATTAATACTCGAAATAATGTTTAGAATACCAATTTTCCAAGTCTAGGGGCATTTTGGTAAATCATAAGAAGCCGAATACCAAAGGTATAGCTTTAACCAATTCCCTAATTTAGAACATTTTTGGTATATTTCAGAAGTCGAATATTAAAACGGTGTTTAAAAGTCCAATTCCAAGCATAGGGGCATTTTTGTAATTCTATTAAGCAATACTCAAAGTATTGTTAAAATACAGATTCTCTAATTGTGAGGTCATTTTGGTAATTTCATAAGGATAACAATCATAATAAAGCATAGATACCAATTCCCAAGATATAGGGTCATTCCGGTAATTTTATAAAGCAAATACGTAAAGTATCGTTAAAATACCGATTTCCACATTGTAGGGTCATTTTGGTAATTTCATAGAGATTAGATTTAAAATAACACTTAGATACCAATTCCCAAGACCTTGGGTCATTTCGGTAATTTTATAAAGCAAATACGTAAAATATTGCTAAAATATCGATTTCCAAATATATGATCGTTTTGGTATTTTTATAAAAATAATAAAAAATGAAGTTCATAGACCAATCCCCAAGACACAGGGTCATTTCGGTAATTTATGAAGCAAATACGTAAAGTATTGCTAAAATACCGATTTCCACATTATAAGGTCATTTTGGTAACTAAACGGGATAAATAATCGAAATGGGGTTAAAGTTTGCGTTTTACAAACTCCAAATAGACTTACTGAAAGTCTCATATAGTTATTATGAGAAGAATAACTTTCTGAAACTTCAGGGAGTAAATGCAAATTTCTGAAACTTAAATATTCTGCGCATATTAATAATAAAAGTGCATAAAATTAACAAAACCCAACAATGGCTTATTGGTTAGCGCTCAAAGCTTTAGGGCTGAGGTTGCGGGTTTGAATCCCGCCCTCAACGCCTTTGTTCATGTCTTTTTAGAAAATGAAAACGGACGCGGGTCTTGGGTCTGGTCGACCCGGTCCGTGACCCAGCCCAAGACAGCAACAAAAACAGCAGGTCGAACCAGCCCAAAACATCAACGAAAACAGTAGCCATGGCTGCTCCTTTTCGAGCTTTTCGAGCTTCAAAATTGCTCGTTTCTTGACCATTTTTCTTCATTCTTTTTGCGCCAAACTCTTGGTAATATTTTTACCAACACTTTGACATAAAGAACACGAATTTTCGTCAAGAAATGAGTCTCATTTACTCATTTAAAGTTTGATTTTATAACTAAAATTTAACAACTTAAAAATATAAAAATCGAACAACGAAAACACAAATATGAGACATGAGGCTATTGCGGTTTGATAGAGTACTTAGAAACGAAAGTATAGACATAAAAATCAAGAGATTTGGTTAAGAATCTCACCCAAAATCGGTGAAAAACTGAGATTTTTTGATTCCGAACTTCAAACTCAGATTTCTCTCTCAAAACTTAACGATTTTTCGAGCTATTTGAACCAAAACGTTCCTAATCCAGAGCTCTACAATTTATATGCCAAGAGTTTTGGCTTATTAGTTGAAGAAATCAGACAAATCGTGAGTTTTAGGCTGATGGGTCGTTTTATCAAACAGTTATGTACTATTGGCAAAACAGGTCCCTCATCTTTGAAAAAGATGACATTTGCTCCCCAAAACTTTCTGACATTTACCATCAGCCCCCTGATTTCACTATTTTTAATAAGATTTACATTTTTTACCCCTAAATCAACATTTTATTTCGATTTTGGTCATTTTTAAATTTTAAGATTTCAATAATTATTTTTTCAACTAACCATATAAATATTTTAACACTTCAAATAAATTTAATAAATAAAAATTAAATATTTAAAGACTCATACAATATATATATATATATATATATATATTATTTTTAAAATTTTGGGTTTTACACAAAGAACCCAAGTAAGGGAACCAGAGGCTTAGCCCTCTGAAGATGTACATAATGTACATGTTCCCCTTGCCACCATACCTGAACCCATCGTGTTGAGTTTCTCATCCGATGAAAATCCATCAACCCCACCAACAGAAACCAACCCTGCTTTCACTACATCACCAACAACAAGCCTACCATTAACCCCATCACCAACCCCTCGCATCACAGAACCTTTCATCATTCTATCCAATGAACCTGAACAAATAAAACATCCAACCTTCTTCACCTCAACAACCTCAAGACCAAACACAACCCGATGAACCTGAACCACCCCGACACGAGCCAACCTAAGAAACCATCCCATCGCCAACCCAAACACACCCCTCAACCAATACACAACCCATAACTCAAACTCAACCCCCAACCGAACCAACTGAGGTGCATGCGGACATTCCCTCTTCATCAAGGCACCCTCCGCAGAGCTTAGTCGACGAGATCATCGAGAATATGGAGTCGCTAAGGAGACGTCTGGAGATGCCACCAAGGGAACCAGTAATGATGGAAAATATCCATCAGTACCTATACCACGATCGCGATGAAAGTTTGACTCTCAATCCTCCAATTCTATCGCCAGAATCCATGGACCTCCTACACCATAGGTTTGTTAGACAGACTACCCAACCACCTCAAGATGACTTCTCGAACGATGGAATAAGGATGGTGATGGATATATAGATGAGGACCTTCGCTAACAAAGCTATAAAATATGTCGAGTACATAGTGGAGAGATCCCATGGTTAGGTCAGCCTCTTCAATGACAATGACTTGATCAATCTCAATCCCTATGACTTGATCGACCTTTATGCATTCACAACTCAGCGACAGGATCAAGGCATAAGATTTGGGATGGAAAATAGAGCAATTATGAAGATAATGGAGACCTTGGTGAAGCATCGAGCCAAGAGTGATTTTCAAATTGCTCTTCATTTGGACATCAAAAGACTCTCCTGCACTCCACCTAATGAAGACTTTCCTGGCCTGCAGGAGAAGAGATTTGCTTCTGTCTTAACTCAACCCGACCATGAACTTGTCTTCAAGAATGAGTTCGGGGTAAAGAAATTTTTTAGACTAACTGAAGCATTCAAGTATTCAACTGACACACTTGAGTGGTTTCAGAAAGTCATTAGAGAGAGAGTGGGTAGAACTCATGGGCCAAGGGAAGATGGGAAACAACTCATTCATGAGATATCTACAGTCATCAGTTATCGAAGACTGCTACTGCGCTTCTGGGAAATATCTCAAGGTAGATCACGAATAGAGTTTTAGAATTTTTTCCTAAATTGAAATGTCTTTGCTTCCAGTACTGTAAGAATTCATCATCCAATGAAAATTTGGAAATTGATGCTTTTCTTTAGATTAGTCTCTGTCCTTCAATATTGTTCATAGATTAGTTTATGTTGTTCTTTCATTACTTAAGGGGAGATTGTTAAACCCCATAATTCATAAGTATAAAAGTAATGAAGAACAATAAGTGATGAAGAACCAGAAGACCGATGAAGACGTTAAAGCAAAATTGACCAAGTCTGGAGAACAACCAGAGGGTCGATGAATCGACCAGAGATGCGATGGAAAGAGCATCTTCATCACCCCTCTGGTCAACAACACTTAGAGTTTTCTTCAGCAGTTCAACCAGAGGCATACGATGAAGATATGAAAATAAGGTTGAATCATCATCCCATGGAAGACAACTAGAGATAACTAATCGACAGCTGGATTTCAAGTCTATCTCGATTTATAGCTTATCCATACTTTAGATAAACATTATATTTCCTACAAGATTGGCTAGATAGTCTTACTAGATAGTTATCTTCTTATCACTAGTATAAATAGGTGATTTGGCCTATTGTAATCGAAGTCGCTTTTACGTTTTCATATTGAATAAAGTAAAATTATTGGCACTCAAGATTGTTCTTTGAATGTTCATACATTGTTCTTGAGTGTTCATCATTTTGTTCATTAAAACACTATAATTTGGTTATTCTTAAGTTAATTATTAGTGTTATTGAGAGATCTGGGATCMACAAAGTTACTCCCCCTTGATCTTTACATCAAATTCCCCTTATAATGTTCGGAATTGGACATTTCATTCATTATTACATAATCCCCCTTATGATGAAATGAGAATCATTCCATCATACACAAGAATGAATGAAATCCTCCGCGTAAGCCGTCAATTCATAAAATAGTAAGTAGATCTTTTCAAATCCACTTGTTTAATCTTTTCAGATTAAGGGAATGGGAAGATAACAACAAATTTCAACTAATTAAATTGTTTTCAATCTTATAAAAGATTGGCCTGTGAGTATAACAGATATACTCAGTATAATGGATGTACTGTATATATGAGACTTTTTGATGCTCATCTCACCAGGTCTGCCATTCAATCATCGATAGCTTAAAAGTAGCATATCTATGAATGTTTTGGCAAAATAACATATAAAATGCAAAATCTATGTAGTGTAGAAAGATAAAACAATATATGTGTTGGGTTCAAGTATGCACGTTATTGTTGTATTGAAGTTCTTCATTTTACATGCTTTGTAATAGATTAGTTTAATGCTTTCCTTAGTATAAATAGTGTTTAGCTTTTTAATTAGTCATAATCAATTCTGTAATTTCTGATTAGCTGTAATTCTCTCTCAAGCAATACACAAGAGATTTTTGGTGATCATATTCTCTCTTCATCTTGTTCTTAACATTCTTGAAGATCATAATCAGTTTTGTATGATTTTTGGGCATTTCAATATGCCTCTGTTTAGGCTCAAAAAGATAAACCGTGTGGACTACACAAATTTATCAGACTCAATTTGTGATAAAAAAAACTTGAAGGGGGGACATATATCCTTCTGATTCAATATCAACTTTCTCCGAATGAGATATTGATAGATGATGAGCTACGTCCCCCAAGTGTTATTGAAACACTTATCCATGGAGAGATAAATGAGTAGTTGGTGGGGTTGTGAAAAGAATTGGCCTCGGCTTTGCCGTTTTCAATATTAGTCTCGAAAGACTTGAGAACTAATTGATTGTGTGGTATGCCCGGATTTTAGAAGTTTGGAACAAGATCTTGTTTATTCTTTTGATCCTGACACAACTCTCGTCAATTGTTTTGGCTCACAACAACTACCTCTCTCTTTTTCATTTTAATCTCAGCACACAAACCCTTTTTTATATAAAGCTCACTCAGATATGGTTGTCCTCATGGGCAGGTTTGTCGGTTTTGACATTCCATTGAGGTATTTCTGATAAGCACTTAGTCTCTCCTAAAATTACATTTTATGTTCAGATGATCACAATGATTGATAAAAAATATTATTGCAGATAAGCACAATGATCAGATAAAAATTGATCAAGAAATTTGGCTTTTAAGCACAATCAATAAAAGGATGATGCGACAATGATCAGATTATTCGGAATGCGAGAGAAATGAATGAAGATCCGTAAGAACGAGTTTACAGATTCTGATAAAAAAATGAAGTATATTATCAGTCAAGGTAAAAAAAATCAGAAAAACAACCTTTGAATACAAACGAGTGTATTATCACCGAAAATGATTTTCTTATAAGAGTCGTCATAATAACAATTTGAAGAAAAGCTGAAACAGGTATTGGAGTTATGATCGATGAGAAATTACGCAAGTAAAATATCAGGAAATACCTGTTTAGAAAATGTACTCGTTACCAATATTTTTTTTATTTCTCGAAAAAGATTTATTGAACTTTCTAGAGACTCCCCTAGAAAGTAGATTATAGAAATATTTTAGTTATGCTCAAAGATTAAAAATAAAGGAAACATTTTAAGCACAGGTTCTAAACTGTATGTTTAGAAGCCACACTCGGTAAAGCACGGGTCCTGAACTGAATTGTTCAAAAGCTTTAGTGGAACAGATTATAACTCCCCCTACATTAGTGTATCACTGATATGATATTCTGATCAACACAAAATTGACACACCTGCAAAACCAGATTAAGTAGATTTTGGTACCCAAATGAATTTGGGTCCTATTTTGTTAGTATCGGATTGGGGTATGTTGTAACTTCCAAACCATATATTTCTATTAGATATATTCTTTTTAGCACTCTGAACAGGATGATCAGAAATAGAATATGACTCATACCAGTTATTGTGATCATACTTGTTCTTACCTTTCCAACTGTTCTGATAGCTGTTATCTCCATGCCACCTGTTGAACCTTTTCTTATTGAGAAAATCATTGGTTCTGCATGTCGATCACATAATTCTTTTTTAGCTAAGATTGATCAGATCATTAGTGGATATCACAATGCAAGGAAGAACAGAGTTAGTAACAACAGGTGTATGAGATGAAACATAATCTACTTTATTAACCCAAATGCTTTTAGTCTTAGAAGATTTATTGGGTGATCTGATAACATACCCTTGATAATACTGATTAGAAGAACGGGAATAGTTCTTGGAAACAGTAGATTTAGGGCTTCTTGAATAACTGTTCAATTTGGAACAGTCATAGAAGTTGGTTTTATACTGTGATGGAGAACCAATTGAGCTTTGTGCACAAAAAAAGTTTTTGACTTTCTGTAAAAGCTGGTCTCTTTTAGTAGTAACTAAATCAAACTTAATTTTAAGTTCAGTTCTCATCTTCAGCTCAGTTTCAAGGTCTGTCTTCAGATCAGACAATTTGCTTGTAGTATCCAGGAGTTTACCTTTTAACTCCTTCTGAAGCATTTCAAACTTTCTCTTCTGATTTATTAACTCTCTTTWTTCTTCATCTGAGCTGCTCTTATCATTCTCCGAAGCGATGTCAAGCCACTTTTTCTTATTAGCAAGCTCTTTAGCAATTGTTGTATACTTCTTTGAATTATTTTTCTTCTCAAGACCAAATTGCTTCTTTTCTTCATCTAAAGCTTTCTGCTTTAGAGCAATGCTTTCAGATAATTTCTGTATTTGGCTTAGACATTCTTCTTTGATATCTTCCTTCTCTTTATCAGTCTTGGCACATTCCAAGATGATTAGCTGCTCAAAATCCGTGATTTACTTTAACAGCATTTTGGCGTTCTGCTCGAGAGAGTTTATCTTCTCTTCATAAGATATGCATTCAACACCGAATCTTTTCTCTATTTCAGAAAATCTTTTCTTTTCTTTCTGAAAAACTGATCTTTCAGTATTCAAACTCTTTTCAGACTCCAAAACTTTTCTTTTCTCGAAATCCAGTAAATTCTTTAACTCACTCAGATCATTCTCAGTCTCAGTATAATTCCTTGGCGATTTTCTCCAAGCATTAAGTTCACTCTGGAGTTTTTGGAGTTTGTCAAATAGATCTTTGTTAGATTTACTCCAAGTTTTCAATTGTACTTCACACTCTTTCCTTACTATGTCCAAAGCTTTATCAAGTTCATTGACCTTTACTAATACATCTTCTTCAGTGTTTTCTCTCAAAGATTTATTTTCTTTTTGCAGATCGTTAATAAAAAATTTAACTGCGAAATTTTCATCAAACATATTAATGTATTTATTTTTGTAGTCCTCTACTCTCTTTTCTAGCTCAGCAACTCTAACTCTTAATTCTCTATTCTCCTTCTCAAAAGAAACTGCCACTTTAAAAATCAAGATTGATTATAGGATCTAACGCGGTGAAATCAATAAAAAGAAATAAAAAAATCAATTTAAGATCAAAACCAAATAGAAAAACACAAAACTTTTGAGAAATCAGTAAATCAGCAAAAAACTGTAAAAAATCAGTAAAAACAGTCAAAAACTGTTGAAAATAGTTAAAAACAGTCAGAACGGTTAAAAACTGATTACAAACAGTTTACATGATGCAAAACAATTTAAAAAATTCTCAAACAGTCTAAAACATATCAAAAACAGATAAAACTTCAAAATAGCTCAAAACAGTGAAATTCTTAAAAAACATTTGATCCAAAAAAAAATAAAATGAATGAAAAGAAAAGAAGAATTTTTTTTTATTAATTTTTTTTTTTCTAAAAACAGACTCAATATTAAAAAAAATGAGCCCAAAAATCTTTAGAAAAAAAAATAGGTTTGGAAAAAATAGATGGGCTTAAAAAAAATGATTGCAAAGCCCAAACCAAAGTCTGTGTATACTGTTGAAATCGATCAAGGCTAAATCTAAATCACTCAAACCAAGTCTCAATCGCTCAAACATATGTCTTAAATTGATGAAGCCTAAGTCTAAATCGCTCACAAATCGCTCACATGAATCTCTAAATCGCTCACCAAATAGGTTAAATCGCTCACTAGAATCTCTAAATCGCTCACCATATAGTTTCTTAATCGGTCAAGTCCGCTCAAGGAATCAGCGATTTAAGTTGAAATCGGATGATAACAAAATCAAGCAAGCCTAACCTGCTTATCGATGAAGCTATAAGCGATTTATCTCAAAATAGGATAAAATTCTGAGCGATTTCTTGAGTCTGGATAACCTGAGCGATGCGATGAAGGAGATAGAGTGAAGTTGTTGGTGAAATAGATGGACTGGACAATCAAATAATACGGATGGGCCTAATCCGTATAGGCCTTGGGCTGGGTAAAAAAAAACACAAAACAAAATTTTTTTAACAAAAAATGGATCAAACAGAAAAAAATTTAAGAACACAAAAAAAATTTCAAAACACAAAATTCACCAAATCTTGAAAAAACTATCGATTTACACTTGGCAAAGAATTTACATTTGAGAAAAGAAAGAAGGAAAATCAAAGACAAAGTAACTCTCAATGCTCTTCCTCTGCAACTCAAAGACCAATTTACACCTGGCAACAATTGAGAAAATGGCCTCAATCTAACAHTGYTTMTGTMTYAGTGATTRCAGGAAAACCAAAGAGGGGATCAATACAGAAGAGTTTGAAAAAGGATTTCAAAAAGGAGCCTAGAATAGGGAATTAATCTTGTAAAGAGAAGCCCATACCTAAGAAGGGCTGTAAAAATAAAAACTCTGTACCCTTCTTTGATAATTTTAATGAAAATTTTAAGAAAGCTTCTTGCAATGTCTCCTTCTATGATTGTTTCAATATCATGCATACTCTATCTAATCACATTCACCATTCGTCATGTCTGGTCTCTCACCCCAAGAATCATGGATCTGGGGTGAATAATAGACAACTTGGCAATTCTTCTTCCAAGAACAATAAGACCAAATCAAAGGATGCTGTGGCATACCTCGAACAAGCTAATGTTAAAGGACCCAATTGGAAGTGGGTACCTAAATTAAAAGTTATCTAATTGCAGAAGAAGCAGGATGTGTCTACTTGGGTCGTTGACTTAGGTTGCTCGAGACACATGACTGGTACCATAGAGCTTCTGTCATCTTTTTTAAAGCAAGAAGGAGGCTCTGTAGCTTTTGGTGGAAATTAGAAGGGGAAGATTAAAGGCTATGGAATGATCGTTAAGGGAGAAATAAAGATGAATCAAGTCTCGTATGTGGATGGACTGAAACACAATTTAATAAGTGTCAGTCAATTGTGTGACAATGTTCTGGATGTGCTATTCAAAGTCAAATTCTGCATTATGTACAAAGCCGATACAATGATATAGGTGATGAGAGCGAACAGAAGAGGAGACCTATATCTTATGTGCTTTGACTCTATAGAAGCCAAAGAGGAAGTAAGCCTTGTGTCCTCTGTGAAGAATGAAGAAGCTTGGCTYTDGCATACCAGGTTCTGTCATCTTAACTTTCATACTCTTGACAAGCTGGTAAGGCTAAGTTTAGTCAAGGGACTGCCCAATATAAAATTTGAAAACGACTATCTTTATTCAGCTTGTGAAATTGAAAAACTCAAAAGGTCTTCTCATAAAACCAAGTCTGATCCTTCCTATGATAAGCCTTTGCAAATGCTTCATGTCGACCTTTGTGGTCCTATCTCTGTGCAAAGTCTTGGAGGAAAGAAGTACATTCTGGTACTCATTGATGAATTTTCAAGATTTACTTGGGTAGAGTTTATTAGAAAGAAATCTCAAGTTCCCTCTGTACCAATCAATCTTTTGAAAAGACTCCCAGTTCTTCATGGTCTTCAGGTTAGAGTACTCTGAAGCGACAATGGCACAGAGTTTAAGAATTCTGTAATAGAAGAGTACCTGGCCTCTGTTGGCATCACTCACAACTTCTCAGCCCCAAGGTGTAGGATCGATTAACTCGGTTTCTTGGTATTAATTACTTACTTGGATGATCTGTTTGACAGTGATAATGCAGCGGAAAAGATATGAATCCACCAAAGTAGAAATCAATAAGAACACAGTAATGAAGATTGATGAACACAAGAGAGAGCTTCAAATGATTTTCAATTCAATGAAAATGTTGACAATTACAATACTGAAGCACACTGAAATACAAGGGCCTACGCTGCTATTTATACAAGCAAGTAACCGTTTTCTGACATGACCTAAAGTAAATTAATCTAAGCCGTTCGATCAAAACAAATTATAGACAAGAACACGTGATAAGCACGAGCAGCTAATAAAGCAAAGTAAAACAGCTAAAGAAGATCTACACAGAAGACAGGCTGCAGACCCTCTGTGAGACATCATAGAGGCTCTGCTGGATATAACTTGAAGGCACATTGATGTAGAGGATATCTTCCAGAACCTCTGTGAGATACGACAGAGGTTCTGTCATCTTTGTCTTGTAGCATTGTCTTTGCAGAGGATCAGTTTCCAGAACCTTTGTGGGACACGACAGAGGTTCTGTCACTTGAGACTTGTACGCTTGAGCATCTTCTGCTATTGGTCCTCTGTGGTCTTCTGTGATAGATCATCTTCTGTCAATACTTGTAGTATTACTTTTTCCATACTTTTACATTTAAAGAAATGAGAGCTAACAATCTCCCCCTAAGTATGAAAAAGTAAAAATTAAACTTTAAGTGTAAGGACATGACTTGATTGAAATTAAATTACAAGAGGTGATAAAACATCATCCTCTGAAAGAATTACAATGTAAAGAATTACAAAACTTAAATGACAAAACTTTTGAAGCTTAGGCCAGATCCTGGTACAGAAGGGTATCAAACTACAGAGTCTGGAAAATCGTCTACTATGAATACAAAATCACACTTGATCGTTCAGTAGACATTGAAGATCCATTCTCTGAAGTTGATTTGAACTTTGATCGAGTCCAAGAATGGAGACACTTCACCCGCCCTGAGATGTCTTCTATCCACCTCTGTCAAAACACACTTGAAAATCCACTCCAGCGTCTCTGTTGAGAACTTGTGAACTTCTGTTGGATCGAAGAATCTTAGTATCTCATCCTTATCCAAATACACAAACCCAAAAATGGGATTTTGTATGATGGAGTTTGGATAGTACCTAGATATCCAACTGGGCCTGCTGTATGGAGGAGAGAGCTTCAGATTTTTTTGCATTAATCTTACGGCCAACTCAAAGTCCTTCTGACTGTAATACCTCACTTGCGCACGCATTACCTCCACCAGCCTTCTGAGCGATATTTGGTATGTGGACCTCCTCTCCATGTAGATGTTAAGAACCTTGTGCAAATAGATGACATCAAACACGCAGAGGTTGTGAAGATCCGCATCCGTGAACGTGTAGATGTTGCC
>NC_037544.1:10047078-10048347 GCF_001531365.2 Cynara cardunculus var. scolymus
TTGTTCATAGATTCAAGGATTTCAGAGACCCGTCCTCCCGTTGTAGACTTTGGCATCTTGTGTTCTTCTTCTTCTTCCAAAATCGGCCTCTGGGTCGATCCCTCTGCAAGGATTGTCTTGACAGTTCGTTGCAGGGCATCAAACATACCCATGGACGTTGTTTGGACTTGTGGGAAATAAGATGATGTGGCTTCGCCTTCTCTATGGTGCATTGGAATTTTTCCCTTCTTCGCTAGAGCCTCTGCCATAGGTATTTTTAATGCCTTGAGGAGTTCAGGGTCATCAGCATACTCCTCTTCATTGATTTCCTTTGGGGTTTCTGTGCTTGATGATGACCCCTTCTGTGAAGACTCTACAGCTATGGCCTTCCCCTTGCCTTTAGGCTCTATAGCCTTTTTCTTGCCTTTTTCAACTGTAGAATCCCCAATCTTGACACCTCTGGCAGGTGCTCTGGCAGTAGTCTTCTTCTTTGATTCTGGGGCCTTCTTCTTTTCCTTCTCCTTCTCCCCCTCATGATGATCATCATCACCTTCATGATCGTCATGGCTCTGTTTGGCGTCTGCCTTACATGTAGTCAGGGGAACCCTCTTCAAATGACGCAAGATTTTTGTCGCCGCTTTGTACATCTTCTCGATCACCTTTTCAGCACCTGCAGAGGCATTCATCACATCTAGCTCTGTGGCCCATTTAAGCTTGGAGACGGTGCTGAAGATCTCTGCTCGAAGAAGGTCACCTTCCTTTACAAGCTTTGACGTGCAGTATTTGATGAGAGCATTTGATGCTTGGGCCTTTGTGACAAGTGCTCCGATATGGCCGGTCACAACATCCCCTAGGGCATCCACCATAGCATCCAGCGCTCTGCGAGTTGCCAAATGATTGATGTTGGCCCTTGAGGTCTTCGTGTCAAGGGCGTAGGTCACTGCAGAGGAGAACATCTCCTTGATTTCATCTTTGAATGAAGAGTAATCTGCGTAGCCTGCAGAGACGAAATCGGCTGCGAATTTGGCGGCCATCTCTGTGAGTTCTCCCTTTAGCGTCTTGATGGAGGAGGGATTTAGCGTCATTGCTTGGAAGGCTTCTGCTAAGTCATCCTTTCGAAGGACAGAGTTCTGAAGGGTTACTAAAGTAGACTTCAATTCTGCAGTTGAGGAGGATAACTCCATCAGAGCTTCTGTGAGCGGCGTGAGGTCTTGTGGCGTTGAGCGCGAGATGAACAAGCTTTTCAACTCGTCCATCTTTTTGAACAATTCTGTGGCAAAGGTGTTAAGC
>NC_037544.1:10049002-10051481 GCF_001531365.2 Cynara cardunculus var. scolymus
GCTCCCTCACCTAACACTTCTGCCTCTTCTTCTTCGTCATCTAGAATGACTTCTGTCCCCAACTGAGTTTCATCAATTGGCGCCTTGAACTCCTTCTGTATATTCAAAAGAACATCCTGAAGTTGTTCTGTTGGGGAGACATTGAGGACCATCTTGCGCAAACTTCTGCGATTGTGTGTTGCTGTAGCCTCTGCCGGGCATTCTTCTGCAATGGCCTCTATGACCACAGGTTCTGTGATCACAGGCTCTGTTGGTTCAGCCTTCTTTTTTTTCTTTTCATTGGTTTTGGCAGAGGTACAGTTGGACCTTCTTCCTCTACAGGTCTCTTCTTCGCCTTCTTCTTCACAGAGGTGTCATCACCCTTCTGTGTATTCTTCTTCTTTCGTGGGGGACTTGGGATTCAAGGGGGTTCCTCACTCTGCTTACCATCCACTTCTGGCTCCTCCACATGTCCCTCCACTCTCATTTTTGCAATTTCCTCACCTAAGGGGACACCTATTCATGGTGGGGTTACAGGGACCGGTTCTGGTCGCCAGTTACCACGTCTATAGGATTTGCGATCGTGGTGACTTAAATACCTGAGCATGGCCTTGGATAGGGGTCTTGGGCTTCTGTAGCCTTGCTCGTGCTCGGTAGGACGAAACTCCTTGAATGGATATAGTTTTGCATTGGGCTCCGCAGAAGGCAGTTTCGCTGCCAGAAGGTGTCCAAATGCCAAACCAAAGAAGCGTTGTAGGATCAAGTTAGGCTGGTTCTTATCTTCCTTGGCCTTCTTTTGGGCCTTAACCTTCGTCTTCTCCCCTTTCTGACTTGCGCATTTTTTTCTTGATGAGGCCGACTATGTCCTCGAATATCAGCTACGCGAGTCTAATGGAAGATTGAAGTAGATGCCATACATGATTGACAGCATGGCGTGGGAAGTCTGGTCATGACTGCCTACCTTTCCTGTTAGGCAGCAGTTTATGATTGAAAAAAGTGTGTTCGAAAAAGGGGGTAGTCCCTTACGCCTGAATTGGGTTCTTTTGACAATCGGGGTTGCGTAAAAGTGAAATTCCAAAAATTGGATTAATTCCTCGTCGGTAGGAGTGGCAGCATAGGCATTTAGGTTCAATTGTTCAAGTGTAGGCAAATGTAGAGCAGTTCTCAAAGTTTCCACATTAAGTTCTAATGGGACGAGGGATTTGTTAACTGGGTGGGATGCATAACCAACGATTGTGAGCCCAGAATTGTCAAGAGTAGTAATGTAGGCACTCAACAAGAATTGGGTTAAGTAGGTTTCTGGTGTGGGTCGAGTAGCAGATAAAGCATAAAAAAGAGGGTGGTTCCTTAGTATTTCCATTAGAGGGAAGGTGAAATCGGGAAAACATGAGGGGACAAAATGGTATTTATTCGGCTTTTTCACAAGAACGATCTTTTCGTACTTGTTTTGCATGAAAGACAGGGCGTGTGATGTTAGGGCTTGTGCTTGCGTCACCTCGTTGTCACATGAGACGTTAACAAACTGGGCTGAGGCGCTTGAAGACGACATGGTTGTAGGTAAGCTTTGAGAGAGTTGCAGGTTGCAGGTTCGTATGAGAGTTCTTGAGAGCGTAAGGTTTTAATTTGGGGGGAAGGAGGGTATTTATAGGTAAGGATTTTTAAAATTGAACCGTCTGCTGTACGAAAGGTCTTGTGATGAGTGTATTTGGGTGAAACGGTTCAAAAAAGGTATGACACGCCGTATTGGGAAGACGCACGATTGATGACGTGCGCTTCCATTTTCTGACACGCGCATGTCTGTTCTTACCCTTGTCCATAGAACCACGCGCACCATATCAATAGACAAGAACTATCAACAGAGTTCTGTCAGAGGCCAGAGGGTTACAGAGTCTCTGTGATATGTGCCGGGCCTTCTTATAAATGTTACACCTTTTTACCTAAATGGTTTTAGAAAATCCACAGAGAGATGAGTATTTGCTCAGCTCAACTCACAGAGCCTCTGTTAGAAGCGCCAGAGGTTCTGATGAGATGACCTCTGAGAACAAAATACTTCAATCGTTTTTGCACCTTCTGTGGTTTTATTTTTGTTTTGAAAACTCCCCCTCTGAGCCAGCTTCCTTGGCTCCCCCTTGAATAAAAACCATTTGAAAATCCTTAAGAAGAAGTGTCCACAGAAGATCCGTTCAAAGAGCCTCTATAAGTAGTTACAGAGGTTCTATGAAAAGACTTCTGTGAGCTAAAACATTTTATTCTTCAAGAGGTTTTATCTTTTTAAAACACAAACTGCCCCTTGAACCATGCAAGCCTCTGCTTGGTTAAACTTGTAGACTGAAGAATCAAGTGAAAAATTATTCAAGAAATTTAAATTATTCACAAAATTAAATTTAAAAGAGAATATATGAACAAAAAGAATAAAGAATTAAGACAACCACCACCTAAGACTCAGGACACGACATTCCAATTTTCTCCAAAAGGAAGTTAACCTTTTCTCATCTAGGGC
>NC_037544.1:10055179-10057628 GCF_001531365.2 Cynara cardunculus var. scolymus
TGAAGAATTTTCAAGGTTTAAAAACTTGGTTTGCTCTTCTTCGAACATCTTGAAAAAACGATTTCTTTCTTCTGTGAGCAGAATTACTTCTTTTTCACATAATGAAAGTTTTTCTTTAAAATTTTGATGCTCCAAATGACATGTATCCAGATTTTCAAGGATCTCTGTGAAAAAATCAAAGGAGTTAAAAGAGGAGGAAGTAGAAACCTCTTGATCGTTTCTCGCAGAGGAGTCTGTCTTATTGTCAGCCATCCCACAGAAGAGTTTATCCTCTATGTCTGAGTCTTCCCATGCAAGAAGACCCTTCTGATCATCATCGTCAGAGGATTCGTCTGTTACTAGCTCACTAGATTGAGCTAGTAGGGACTTCTGTTGGTAGTACTCAACCTTCTTTTTGTAGAAGGCTGCGTCTTTTGGACCCCTCTGTGGTGCCCTTGGTCCTTTAGACCAGCAATCTGCAACATAGTGGCCGGTTTTGCCACACTTGAAGCAGCCATCTTTGGGCTCTTCCTTAATCTGTTCTTCAACCCTCTGTAAGGGCTTCTGTTCCTTCTATTTCTTCTCTGATCTCTCTCCTTCTGTGAAGCTTCTGCGATTGAAGCTTTTGAACTCCTTCCTTTCTCCATCCTTCCTGAATTCTCTTGTGATCAAGGCAAGAGTCTTCATCATCTCCTTCATGGAGACCTCTTCTTCTTCAGAACTGTTGTCACTATCTGCAACCAGCACCACCTTCTTCTTCTCCTTCTTCTCCTTCTTTACCTCCTTTGCCTCCTTTCCCTTACCAGAGCACCCGTCTTCTGCAACTAGAGCCAGAGGGCCGCCATAGTTCCTTTTCAATTGAAGAACTTGAGACTGTTGGCTCTTGAGAGAGCCAAATAAGTCTGCAAATGTCCATGTTTCTAGATCTAGGATGGCCTTCATGGACATTGTGATATTCATCCATTCAGCTGTTAGGATCGAATAGCTCAAATTCTTGGTACTAAAACTTACTTGAATGATCGGTTAGACAATAGTAGAGCAGCGGAAACAGTATCAATCAAACAGGTAGAAATAATAAGAACACAATGAAGAACAGATGATGAACACAAAGAGAATTGCTTCAAATGATTTTCAATAGATTGAAAATATCGATGATTACAAATCTGGAAGCACTCAAAATACAAAGGCCTACGCTGCTATTTATACAAGCAAGTAACCGTTCCCTGACATGACGTTAAGCTGTCAAATCTAAGCTGTTCTTCTAGAACAAATTACAGACAAGGTCACGTGAAAGTCACGTGCAACTAATAAATCTAAGTAAAACATGCTTAAGATAATCTACACAGAAGACATTTCTGCAGATCCTCTGTGAGACTTCACAGAGGCTCTGCTGGATGAAACTTTGTAGAGCGCAGAGGAAATCTTCCAGAACCTATGTGAGACACGACAGAGGTTCTGTCGTCTTTGACTTGTAGCATGGTGTTTTAAGAGGAGAAGTTTCCAGAACCTCTATGATGGATGACAAAGGTTCTGTCACTTGAAACTTGTATGATTGAGCTTCTTCTGTTGATTGTCCTCTGTTGTCTTCTGTGACAGATCAGCTTCTGTCAGTACTTGCTGTTTTACTTTTTCTATACTTTTACATTCAAGAAATGAGAGCTAACAGTCTCCCCCTAAGTATGAAAAAGTAAATTAGTGCAATAAAATGCAAGAGCATGACTTGATTGAAAGGAAATACAAAACGTAAAAGATAGAGTTTGATACAGACCCTATACTATTACAGAGGTTTAACCAACTTCAGATTCTGGAAAGTCATCTACTAGATGGATCAAATTTGACTTGATAGTTTTGTAGACTTCAAACATCCATTCTCTGAAGTTGATTTGAATTTTGATTGACTCCAAGATTTTTGACACTTCATTCGCCCTTAGATGCCCTTTGTCAAGTTCTGCAGCTTGCCATTCTGAAGATCCATTCAAGTGTTTCTGTCGAAAACTTGTGTGTCTCTGTTGGATCATAGATGCACAGGATTTCTTTTTTGTCCAAAAACACAAATCCATAAATGGGGTTGTGAATGATGGTGTTTGGTGAATGCCTATGAATCCAACTTGGCCTGTTGTTAGGAGGACAAATCTTTAGATCTTGTTGGACAAACCTCATTCCAAGCTCGAAGTCCTTCTGGCTGTAGTATTTGACTTGTGCGCGCATAACTTCCATCAGCCTTATGAGCGAGTTGGAATAGGTAGACCTTCTTTCCATGTAGACGTTTAGTATTTTATGCATGTACACAAAAAGATTATGGAAGTCAGCGTCTGTGAACTTGTAGAGGTTTCAATCATTCCTTTTTACAACAAATTGAGCAAATAGTATAGACTTCTTCAGCAGAGTCCTTGGAGAGATAGTCACAAGTGAAGCAATAGGAGTCTCTGTGAAGACTTGCTCACGCGGCCTTGTAAGTCTGAAGAACTTG
>NC_037544.1:10058193-10060543 GCF_001531365.2 Cynara cardunculus var. scolymus
TCTACAACTTTGCCTTTGCCTTTGCCTTTGCCTTGAGGCTCTGGCGCTTTATCCTTTCTGGCGGCTGTTGTAGATTCCACTATTGTGATACCTTTGGCAGGAGCAGGCCTCTTTGGCTCAGGAGTCTTATTCTCCCCCTCATGATGATCATGGTCATCACCTTCATGATCATCATGGTCTTTTGTGGCTTCTGCCTCGCATGTAACCTGGGGAGTCCTCTTCAATCTTCGCAGAATCCTTAGAGCAGCCTTCTCCATCAATTCTATGGCATGTTCAGCATTGGAAGTAGCATTGCCAATGTCGATTCCTGTAGCCCACTTCATCTTATGCACACAGAGGTAGAGGTTGTCACGCAGAGACTCACCCTCTGAGAGAAGCTTCTTAGTGCACTCTTGGATAGAGACATTTGTAGCCCGTGCTTCTTTGACTAATTGGTCTGTATACTTCGTTACAATACCTCCCTAGATTTCCATCATCGCATCCAGCTCTCTGCGCGTTGCTAAATGGTTGATGTTGGCCCTTGAGGAGGTGGAGTCGACGCCGTATGTGACCGCAAAGGCAAACATTTGCTTGATCTCATCTTTGAAGTTGGAATAGTCGGTGTTACATGAAGAGATGAGATCAGCGGCAAATTGTGCAGCAAGTTCTGTCAGCTCAGTCTTTAATGATTGAATGGAGGAAGGGTTGAGAGTCATAGCCTAGAAGGCTTCTGCGAGATCGTCTTTGCGAAGAACAGAGCTCTGAAGAGTTGTGATTGATGATTTTAAATCTGCTGTTGTGGAGGACAACTCCTTCAGAGCCTCTGTAAGTGGAGAAAGATCTTGAAGCTGTTGCTGGGAGATGAACAAGCTTTTTAACTCGTCCATCTTTTTGAACAACTCATTGGCTAAGGCGTTTAGCTCCCCCTTAGTCACAAAGTCGCCCTGGGAAATCGGACCACCAACACATGGTGACCCTTCTGCCTCGGAGTGTGAGGCACCCTCAGCGGCTGGCATAGCGTGGCCTGCTCGGGGACTTCCACCATATCCTTGGCTATCTCTCTGAGGAGAGCCTAATGGTGATCCGAAGATATCGTGCCTTGTAGGTTCAGAGCCTATCCTGGAAGATGGATCTTGTGTAGACATTGGGTGTTCTAGACCTTCTGTCATAGTGATTCTCACTTGTGCCTCTGAAGCACGTTCTTGAAGTTCACCCTCATGTGAAGAGGCAACACCTGCCTCTTTAGATTGTGGCGAGTCCTTGGGCGAATGGACTCTTATATTAAAACCTTCATCCTTTTGAGAGGATGGGGGAGTTATGTGTTGATGCCCGGGAGTGCGTTCCACAGAGGATGAAAGAGTATCCTCTGCGGCGGTTGGATAGGTTGGGATCGGCTTGTGCGAGCCTCTTTCAATAGAGGGTCCCTCTAGAACAGGGCCTCTAGAATTGTGGGATGCACTAGGAGTTTGGTTTGGTTGTGTGCCAAGGGCATCTTTGTCACCCTCGCCTAAGTCTTCTTCTTCATCTTCGTCTTCTAGAACGACTTCTGTTCCCATAGCAGTTACATCAATGGCCGCTGTGAACTCCTTGTGAATATTTTTGAGAACATCTCCAATCTGTTCTATTGGGGAGTCATCGATTATCACTCTGCGCAACCTTCTACGCTTAACAGGAGCTGTGTCCTCTGCCACTTCTTCGATCAAGGGCTCTGTAGGCTCTGTTGTTTTAGCCTTTTTGTGTTTTCTTTTCTTATGTTTAGGCAGAGGCACAGTTGGGCCTTCTTCTTCTGCGGGCCTCTTTTTTGCCTTTTTCTTCTCATAGGTATCATCAGCCTTCTGAGTCTTCTTCTTCTTATGTCGTGGAGGTGAGGGGACGCTAGGTGGGTGCTCACTCATCTCACCAGCCATTACTGGCTCCTCCAACCTTTCCTCAACTCTCATTTTTTCAACATATTCACCTAGGGGTACACCTATACGTGGTGGGGTTGCAGGGACCGGTTCTGGTCGCCTGTTACCACGTCTGTAAGATTTCCTTTCTTCATGAGAGAGATAACGGAGCATGGCTTTTGAGATAGGACGGGGGCTTTTGTAGCCATTTTCGTGCTCCGATGGCTTGAAGTCCTTGAAAGGGTATAATTTTGCGTTAGGCGCTGCAGAGGGTAATCTTTGTGYAATGAGGTCTCCAAAAGCAAGACCAAGAAACCGTTGGAATATCAGGTTTGTCTGGTTAATGTCTTCTTTAGCCTTCTTTTGAGCCTGAACCTTCGATTTTTCTCCCTTTTGAGTGGCACATTTCTTCTTTATGAGCCCAATCATATCSYMAAAAATGAGTTGAGCATAGTCCAAAGGAAGATTAAAGTAAACGCCATATA
>NC_037544.1:10060643-10062405 GCF_001531365.2 Cynara cardunculus var. scolymus
CGGCAAAGTTTGCAGGCGACTTCGTCACAGCGGGCTACACAGACTATTCCTCATTCCGCGACGAGATCAAGGAAATGTTTTTCTCTGCGGTCACCTATGGCATCCAGTCCCAACATCAATCACTTGGCCACTCGCAGAGAACTGGATGCCATGGTAGATGTGCTAGGGGACTCTATGATCAGCCAACTCGCATTTCTGAAGATGGAGATTCTCTCTTTCAACGATAAAATCGCGGAAGGCATGACCAAGCTTGCCAAGAAAGGTGAGCTCCTTTGTGCAGAAGTTCTATCCACCGTCTCCAAACTCAAGTGGGCTACAGAGCTTGATGCGATGAACACCTTTACGGGTGCGGAGAAGGTAATTGAAAAGATGTACAAGGCAGCCACTTGAATCCTACGCCATTTAAGGAGGGCTCCC
This sequence comes from Cynara cardunculus var. scolymus, assembly GCF_001531365.2. Lineage (NCBI taxonomy): Eukaryota > Viridiplantae > Streptophyta > Magnoliopsida > Asterales > Asteraceae > Cynara > Cynara cardunculus. The sequence continues at coordinate 10,061,061 of NC_037544.1, forward strand.
CTTACATTGTGCAAGGCTGCTGCCAAACCAAGCCATGACGATCATGCCGATGATGATGATCGTCATGAGGGGGAGAAGAAGAAGGAGATGAAAAAGAAGGCCCCAGCCCTAGAGCTCAAAAAGAAGACAGCTAGAGCACCTGCCAAAGGCATAAAGATTGGAGAACCTACAGCTGCTGATAGAGAAAAGAAGAAGGCTGCAGAGCCTGCAGGCAAAGGCAAGGCCATAGCTGCAAAGTCTTCAAAGAAAGGGTCTTCATCAAGTACAGAGACTCCAGAGCCATTCGATGAAGAAAAGCATGCTGGTGAAGACCCCGAGATCATAAAAGCTTTAAAGATATCCTTGGCAGAGGCTCAGGCAAAGAAGCGCAAAGTGCCCATGCATTACAGAGAAGGTGAGGCCACATCTTCTGTATTCCCACAAGTCCAAGTTCCACCAGTCCAATAGCAGACAACGTCCATGGGTACGTTTGACACTCTGCAAGGAACGGTCAAGCCAATCCTTGCAGAAGGGTCTACCCAGATTCCAATCCTAGAAGAAGAGGAAGAGAAACCCAGGATGCCAACAGAGACAGCCACGGAAGGACGGGTCTCTGAGATTTTTGAGTCGATGAGCAAAATTCCAATTTACAAACCTCGCACAGAGCCCGTCACTACTCGAGAAGAGGTTTTAATATGGAAGTACTCTATAGCCGACAAAGAACCCCTGTATGACCCAGAACTTACAGGAATACCTTCACCAATCGCCAAGTACCACTTCACAAGGCTCACCAGGCCCAGAGAGTAGGTCTTCTCAGAGTATGCAATTACAAGTCTCAAGACAATTACTCCAAGAAATCTGATGAAGAAGCAAGTGCTCTACGCACAATATGTGCTAAGGAGAGAGGATCGAAATTTTTATACCTTCACCGACGAAGATCTACACAACCTCTGTGTGTTCGACCTCATCTATATGTACAAGATCTTAAATGTTTACATGGAGAAGAGGTCCACCTATTCTTTGTCCCTCGAAAGGCTGGTACAGGTTATGCGCGCCCAAGTAAAGTTCTACAGCCAGAAGGATTTTGAAATAGCAGTAAGGTTGATGCAGAAGGATCTACGAATTTCTCCTCCACAGAGCCGACCTAACTGGATCCTCAGGCGTCATCCCAACACCGTTATACACAGACCCTTGTTTGGATTTGTGTATTTGGACAGAGATGAGATCCTGCGATTCTATGATCCTACAGAAGCTCCTCGTTATTCAACAGAGACGCTGGAGTGGATCTTTAAGTGTGCGATGAAAGAGGTGGAAAGAGGTCATCTAAGGGAGGCAGAAGTAGCAGGCATCCTGGAGTCGATCAAAG
>NC_037544.1:10062758-10063857 GCF_001531365.2 Cynara cardunculus var. scolymus
CCAGAATCTGCAGTTTAATTTTACTCCTCTGTAAAACATTTTTGACATTTAAGTTTTGTAATTCTTTCATTCCAATCCTTGTAATTCATTTCAAGTATTTCATTTCAGAGGCTGATATTTTATCACCTCTTGTAATTTCCTTTCAATTAAGTCATGAACTTGCAACTAGAGTTTAAATTTACTTTTTCATACTTAAGGGGAGATTGGTAGCTCTCATTCTTTGGATGTAAAAGTATAGAAAAAGTAAAACAGCAAGTATTGACAGAAGYTRATMTRWCACAGAAGACCACAGAGGACAATCAACAGAAGAAGCTCAATCGTACAAGATTCAAGTGACAGAACCTCTGTCATCCATCACAGAGGTTCTGGAAACTTGTCCTCTACAAAGACCATGCTACAAGTCAAAGACGACAGAACCTCTGTCGTGTCTCACAGAGGTTCTGGAAGATTTCCTCTGCGTGCAACAAAAAGTTCCATCCAGCAGAGCCTCTGTGATGTCTCACAGAGGATCTGCATAAATGTCTTATGTGTAGATTATCTTTAGCTCGTTTTACTTAGGTTTATTAGTTGCTCGTGACTTTCACGTGATCTTGTCTGTAATCTGTTTTAGATGAACGGCTTAGATTTAATTGCTTTAGGTCATGTCAGGAAATGGTTACTTGCCTGTATAAATAACAGCGTAGGCATTTGTATTTTGTGTGCTTCCAGAATTGTAATTGTCAATATTTTCAATCAATTGAAAATCATTTGAAGCTTTTCTCTTYRTVTTATTCAAGTGTTCTTCATCGTGTTCATACCAATTGCTGCTTGTTTGATTATAATACTTTCCGCTGCTTACACACTGTCAATCCAATCAATCAAGTAAGTATTCAGTACCAAGAAATGAGTTATACGATCCTAACAAAGATAGTAGATAGAAATACATAAAAAAGTGGGTTTTTCTCCCAAAATTTGCAAGAAAAAGAGGAAGATGAAGATGTTACCTTGATTATTGATGTAAGGAATGTAATATCTTCAAATCCTTGCTATTTTGATGAAGAAATATAAAGAAATTTGCTAGAGTATGAAGGATGAATAAAGTAACCTTGAGAGTCTCTTG
>NC_037544.1:10064632-10087502 GCF_001531365.2 Cynara cardunculus var. scolymus
TAATTCTCTAAGTGTTGTTGACCAGAGGGGCGATGAAGATGCTCTTTCCATCACATCCCTGGTTGTCCATCGGCCCTCTGGTTATTCTCCAGACTTAGCCAATTCTGCCTTGATGTCTTCATCGGTCTTCTGGTTCTTCATCACTTATTGTTTTTCATTACTTTTTCACTTTATGAATTATGGGGATTAACAGATTTTGAATATAAACCTATTTTAAGACTATGATTGGTTAAAACTATGGACGAGGTTCACTCTGACGTATATGACTTTGTTCCGTAATTAGATGAAATAGTCTATAGATTTTGGTTAAAACTATGAACGAGGTTCATTCAAAAATGACTTCAGCCTGTCATTGGATGAAATAATTCATAAGAATTTCAGGGGAAATAAGGGTGGTCGCTGTGTGTGATGGATATAGTTGTTGCTATTAAGCGGAATTTTGGATGTAAAAAGGATGGTTGTTGTGTGTGCATGGTATAACTATTGCTATAATATCTTTTAAGATTACAAAAGATTGGAGTTCTCACTTCTTGGTGATTTGAGAATTCAGAAATGTTGTTCTTATTAGAAATAATAGTATTGATATTATGGTTACGGGAAAAATATGGCCTATGGCCATTAGTTTTGGTTAAAAGTGTTTTGGAACAGAATGTTCATTTTATGAGGAATCAGAGGGGCTCTGGTTGTTTCTTATAAGAAACCAGAGGGCTCTGGTTGGTCCTCACTACAGAATCAGAGGGTTCTGGTTATTGATTTAAGAAATGAGAAAGTCCTTACTAAATGTACTAGTTGGACCAGAGGCTCTGTATCTATAGATAAGAGCTTCTGTGTCAAATCATGTTTTAAAACGTTTTTAAAAAAAGGGTTTTATACTTAGAAATTTTTACAAAGAAAGACAGACCAGAGGGGCTTTGGTTGGCCTTTGCGGGTTGGACCAGAAGCACTGGTTGGTCTTGTCTTTTGAACCAGAAGCTCTTGTTATACATGAACTCTTTTTAATCATTTTTAGTCATGAAAAAAGGCTATTTTATTACTTACAAAGTTAATTAAAGAACATTATGAGAAAATTCCTTAAGCAAGAGGATCTGGTTAGTACAACAGAGGCTCTAGTCGAGGAACCAGAGGGGGCTCCAGTCCTCTTATGAGTAGAAATTTTTTCTAAGTGTGTTCTTTGGAACCAGAGGTCCAATGGACTCTAACAGAATGTGGTTTTATCCTTCATTATATGAAATGGTTTAAATATTTTTGTGATCTTCACCCTGCATTACATCAAAAGGGAACCTCACTTGACATTCATGTCTAACCCTCATTTTTTGTTTTCAAATATGTATGCAGGTAATGATAATAAGGAAAAAGCATTCTATGATTATTTCCCTTTGTGCTTAGTTGTATGAAGATCTTAATTAGTCATGTTTTGGAGTATAGATGTTAAGATACAAGAGCATGTACTTTTGGAATTTTTGAGTTATATATTTTATAGCGTATTCTCTTGTAGTATGGACCTATGTGGGGATTTATATGAGTATTTTGTTGAAATTTCCATGTTATATGAAATGTGGAGTATGGGGTGTTACAGAGTTGGTATTAGAGCCTGAGTTTAAGAGATTTAGGTATTCACATGCATGATGTCTAGACTTAAACTGTTTTATTGCATATTAGGGTCCCAGACATAATTAGCGCCTTTGAAATAAATATGATAAGTTAAGAGATCAGTGTGTAAGGTATTTTCGGATTACATCTGGCCAATGTAATTTTGAATCTATAGGTACATAACTGAACTTGGACACTTTATTATATTTGGGAATGTGAAAATATGTTTATTAACGTTGATATCTACAGATGACTAGTAGATCCAGAAGGTCAGAAAGAAACACCCGTCCCAATCCCAATGAAGAAGAGGATTCTCCTATTTTTGCCCCTATTGACAGATCTGAGGGTAGAGTTAGAGACAGAGACAAAGGTTGAGGCGGAGGCCAAAACAGAGGACAAACTAGAGTCAAAGCTAGCCAGGCAGATATCAATACAGATCAAGGAGAATCAAATTCTGAAAATATGAACTACGAACAGATGCCTCAACCAGAATATGTGACTAGAGATATGTTGGCTGAAGAAATGGAAAAGCTAAGGGAAACCTTGACTTCCACTATGGGGATTCCTACCAGAATCGAGACTGGTATAGTGGAGATTAATCCATCAATTCTAGTTGTCAATAATAAAGGAGAAGATATCAAGATGTTCTTGACATGCAAACCACCAACCTTCTCGGGAGAAAGGGATCCAATCAAAGTTATGTGTTGGATCATAGAAATAGAGTTTGTATTTAACACCATTAGATGTGTAGAGATAGACAAGGTCCGATTTGCAGTTTCAATGCTGAAATCAAATGCCTTGTATTGGTGGGAAGTAGAATCTCTGGCAAGAACAGATGTTTTGCAAACCTTATCTTGGGCAGAATTTGTGAATAGATTCAAATAGCAGTTTTGTCCCAAAACAGCAGTCAGACAGATGGAAGAGGACTTTTTAAAGCTGGAACAGAACTCTGGGTCAGTCAGAGAATATACAGAAAAATTTATAGAGTATTCTAGATTCGCCTAACATTACATCTCAACAGAAGCTAGAAAAGTGGAGCAGTATATCTGGGGTCTAAAGCCCTCAATTAGAGAATTTGTTATCGCAATGAATCTTGCCACTTTTCCATTGGCAGTAGATGCAGCAGAGATCACGGAAAGAAACAAGAATAGAAGTGAAGAAGCAAAGCAAATCGAGAAAAGGAAATGGGAGGGGTCATCGGCAAGTTATTGGGGATCAAAAACCATCAAATTTAATAATAATAGATCAATGCAGAGACCAATGGAGAGAGCGTGTCCCCAATGTCGACAGTATCATCAAGGACAATGCAGAACAAAGCCAATAAAATGTTTTAATTATGGTGAAACTGGGCATACTTTGAATTTATGTCGGCTAAGCAGAAAATGTTTTCACTGCAATTCGCCAGACCATTTCAAGAACAATTTCCCACAGTTGAAAGCTCCAAAGCTCACTATGGGAAGCAATGCATCGACAGGCCAAGGAAGACCGCATATGGGCAGAGGAGCAACGGGTGGGGCGCGGGGTTGATCTTTTCAGATGACCAAGCATGAAGCCGAAACTACACTTGATGTAGTGACAGGTACATTTTCTGTGAACTCGTTATATGCTAAAGTGTTATTTGACTCGGCTGCAAACTTCTCGTTTGTATCCCCATCATTTGTCTTATGTGCTCATATGAAATCGGTATCACTTGACGACAAGTTAGTAGTTAATATTACTAATGGTCAAGTATCTGTGAATTGCATGTTCAATAACTGCACTATTATACTTGAGGGGTGTGAACTACCGATCAGACTGTTTCCCATGCCAATGAAAGAGTTTGATGTGGTAATAGTGATGGATTGGTTGGCAGAAAACCAGACCAGTATTGTTTGTGATAAGAAGATAATTAAAATAATAATGCCAGACAAAGGGAAAGTTGTTATTTATGGTGATCATCAGGGTTCTGTTTATTGACTTAAGAAATGAGCAACTCCTTACTAAATGTATTAGTTGGACCAGAGGCTCTGTATCTATAGATAAGAGCTTCTGTGTCAAATCATGTTTTAAAACATTTTAAAAAAAGGGTTTTATACTTAGAAATTTTTACAAACAAAGACAGACCAGAGGGGCTCTGGTTGGCCTTTGCGGGTTGGACCAGAAGCTCTAGTTGGTCCAGTCTTTCAAACCAGAAGTTGTGGTTAGTACAACCAAAAGCTCTGGTTATACATGAACTCTTTTTAATCATTTTTAGTCATGAAAAAGGCTATTTTATTACTTACAAAGTTAATTAAAGAACAATATGAGAAAATTACCTAAGCAAGAGGCTCTGGTTAGTACAACCAGAGGCTCTGGTAGAGGAACCAGAGGGGCTCTGGTCCTCTTATGAGTTGAAATATTTTCTAAGTGTGTTCTTTGGAGCCAGAGGTCCGATGGACTCAAACAGAATGTGGTTTTGTCCTTCATTATATGAAATGGTTTAAATATTTTGGTGATCTTCACCCTGCATTACTTCAAAAGGGAACCTCACTAGACATTCATGTCTAACCCTCATTTTGTGTTTTCAAATATGTATGCAGGTAATGATAATAAGAGAAAGAGCATTCTATGATTATTTCCCTATGTGCTTTGTTGTATGAAGATCTTATTTAGTCATGTTTTGGAGTATAGATGTTATGATACAAGAGCATGTACTTTTGGAATTTTTGAGTTGTATATTTTATAGCATAGTCTCTTGTAGTATGGACCTATGTGCGGATTAATATGAGTGTTTTGTTGAAAATTATATGTTATATGAAATGTGGAGTATGAGGTGTTACAACCATCGGAACTAAAGGAGTTGGCAACACAGTTGAAAGAACTTCTTGACAAAGGCTTCATCAGACCAAGTACTTCACCTTGGGGTGCTCCGGTTCTGTTTATTAAAAAAAGGGGGTCTACGAGGATGTGTATCGACTATAGGGAACTGAATTAGTTGACCATCAAGAACAAATATCTTTTACCAAGAATCGGTGATTTATTTGACCAATTGGCTGGGGCCAGTTATTTTTCTAAAATTGATTTACGGTCGGGATATTATCAGCTTAAGATCAGAGATGAGGACATCGCTAAAACAACCTTCTGAACCGGATATGGACATCATGAGTTTTTGGTTATGCCTTTTGTTTTAACAAATGCTCCAGCAGCATTCATGGATCTGATGATTTGGGTATATAATGAATATCTTGATAAATTTGTTATTTTGTTTATTAACGACATTCTTATATACTCAAAATCTGAAGAAAAACATGATGAACATCTTCGTCTGATCCTTGAACTTTTGAAGAAAGAGAAGTTATTTGCTAAATTGTCCAAATATGAGTTCGGTTCGAGGGAAGAACAGTTTTTTGGGTCACGTTATCTCTGAGGCAGGGGTAAAGCTAGATCCTGCCAAGATTAATGCAATTGAGAGATGGGAGGTGCCGAGAACTCTTACTTAAATTCGTAGTTTTCTAGGGTTAGTTGGTTATTACCGGAAGTTTATTCAAGATTTTTCAAGAATCGCTGGACCGCTATCAAAATTAACAAGCAAGAATGTCAAGTTTGATTGGGAAGAGGATTAGCATAAAGATTTTCAGTTATTGAAATATCATCTTTGTAGTGCTCCAGTATTAATGCTACCAAAAAGATCTAAAGATTTTATGGTATACAGTGATGCTTCAAAGATAGGTTTAGGCTGCGTACTGATGCAAAGAGGAAAAGTCATTTCTTATGCATCCAGATAATTGAAGGATCATGAGAAACAGTATCCCACTCATGATAGCTTGAGGTCAGGGCATTCGCATTGAAGATTTGGAGGCATTATTATTGGGAACTAAATATCAGATTTTCATAGATCATAAGAGCCCTCAACACTTGTTCAGTCGGAAAGAATTAAATATGCGGCAACGATAGTGGATTGAATTAGTTAATACTTATGATTGCAAAATTCTCTACCATTCGGGAAAAGCGAATGTGGTAGTTGATGCTCTGAGCAGAAAGGAAAGGAGTGGTACAATCAAGGTCGTTGCGATGAGAACAAATTTGACTATGGATCTTCATAGTGAAATTCATAGTGAAATTTTGAAGTGTCAAGAGGAAGCTATCAAAGAAAACCATTTTAAAGTGGAAAGAGTGGGTAAAATGATTTCGACCCTTGTAAAGAATGATAAGGGGATTATGTGTTTTTAGGGTATGCTTTGGGAATATTCAAGAACTGATTCTGGATGAAAGTCACAAATTATGGTATTCTATTCATCCAGGTACCAATAAAATGTATAAAGATTTAAAACCATCATATTGGTGTCTAGGATTGAAGAAATATATTGCAAGGTATGTGGAACGGTGTTTAACATGTCTACAAGTGAAAGTTGAGCATCAAAGACCATATGGGAATCTGAAGTCTTTGGAGATTCCTTTGTGGAAATGGGATCATATTACGATAGATTTTGTCATGAAGCTACCGCGAACTCCAAAAGGGTATGATGCTATATGGGTTATTGTAAATCGTTGTCTAAATCTGTGCACATTCTACCGATAAAAGAGAATTATCCTTTAGAAAGGTTGGCGAAGATTTACAGTGAAGAAATTGTAACTCAACACGGTGTTGCATTATTCATCATCTTAGATCGGGATAGTCGGTTTACCTCTAAGTTCTAGGAGAGTTATCAAAGAGCCATGGGATCTTAAATCAGATCAAGTACAACGTATCATCCTCAGACAAATGGGCAGAGTAAAAGAACAATTCAGACTCCCGAAGATATGTTTAGAGCATGTATTATTGATTTTGGGGGATCATGGGATCATCTGCCTTTGATTGAATTTGCGTATAACAACAGTTATCACCAGCATCGAGGTGGCATCTTATGAAGTTTTGTATGGCTGAAAGTGTAGAACATCGTTGTGTTGGAATGAAGTGGGTGAGGAGCAGTTAATTGGTCCAGTGATTGTTCAGGTAACTTCTGAAAAGATTGAGCAGATTCATGAACGAATTAAAACAGCTCAGAACCGATAGAAGAGTTATGTTGATAAACACCATAAGCCGATTGAGTTTCTAGTATGAGATTCTGTGATGTTCAAAGTCTCTCAATTGGAATGAGAGGTAAGCTCAGTCCAAGGTATATTGGGCTATTCAGAATTTGCGAAACTAGTAGCATTTGTTGCTTGTCAGTTGGAACTACCGGAAAACTTAGTTCGATTCATAATACTTTCCATGTGTCTAACCTGCGAAAGTGTTTAGCATATCTGAGTCTGGCAGTACGTTACCTGAGATAAAAATGCATAACAAGTTGAGCTATGTGGAAACTCCTAAGGTCTTTACTGATCAGAAAACAAAAATGCTAAGGAACAAAAAGATCAACCTTATGAAAATTCAATGGCATTTCCATAAAAGTTCAGAGGCAACCTGGGAATTGGAGTCGGAAATGAGAGTCGAGTATTCGTGGTTATTTGATTGCTTGAATTCTAGGACGGAATTCTTTTGAGGGGTGGATAGTGTGTGACACCCCCAAACACCACATTTGCATATAACACATATTTCATTACATAGAAATACAGTTTACACCATAATGGTCCCACTAGTACAAGGATTCTTATATGTACAAAATCTACATATGAAAAATTCCAAAATAAAATCATGTACTATCACATGTATAAGAACATGTATCTTCCAAAATAAACAATCTCATGCAGATCTTCAAAAGCAGATATCAAGTAAGGAAAATAATCACATTTTCCCCTTCCCCTTAATATACCTAGACCTGGCAGTTCTTGCATTGCATATTTTTAAAACAGAAAATGAGGGTTGGACCAGTAGGGTCTAGTGAGTAAATCCCTTCTTTGCATATGGAGGGTGATAAACACCAAAATCTGATAAAATAACTTTACCCAGAAATAAATTGCATTTCAGCCAAATAATGCAGTTTCCAACATGGTCAATAATAAGATCAATAGTTAATATCATTCCATAAGATCAATAGTTAATATCAATAACATCAAAATTATTATTTCTAAAGAGAATAATATCTCAAATTCATCAAATCACAAAGAAATTGTGACTTAGAGTGTGATAATCGGGTCCTGGTTATCACCCAAGGTAATTAATACGTGAGTATTTGTTATATGATTACATGAAAGCATGATAAATTGTTATATTTATTCATGCGAGTATGTGAATTTCAATGCATAAGTATGTATGCATAATGTGAATACATGCATGCAGTATGCATGGCATATAAATTTGCTATATGAGAATATATAATTATATGCATGCATAAAGTGATGATTGTGTGCATGACTTAAAAATGCATGCATGGGTTATTGTATGTGGCGTATGTATGCATGCATGAGGCGGTTAAACGCCTTTCCAAAAGAGGAAAGGGTTATAAAAGGGGTTGAAGGTTTCAATAGAAAGTTTTCTGCTTCTTTAGAAATTTTGAGAGAGTTAAGTGAGAAGCAGTCCGGATTGCTTACATACTTGGGATCAAAGTTGATTCATAATTTGCTAAATTCATAAGGTGAGTGGTTTTATCATTTTATTACTTATGAAATGCATTTTCTTTGGTTTGAATACTAAATTGTTCTAAAAATATGTTACCCAGATTTGGTTGTAAATCGGACACTATGTTGTCCGGATTGGGGATATCCGGTCATAGTATTGATCGGATTATGTGTTAGAAAGAATTTTGAAATATGAAACCCGAACATGGTTTTGACCGGAGAAGTAGGAATACGGTCATAGTGCCGTCCGGATTTGACTTAATCTGGTTGACGTGTTGTCACACCCCGCTAAAGCGGACACACAAGGTGTAACAAGTAAGCATATCATAGCACCAATTAATAGATAACACCATTAAAGTACATAATCCAGAAGTTTACAAGTCCATAACCAAACTGTTCTCGATGATGAAAACATCATTTACAGAAAGTGGTTTCTAAAACTTGTGAATAGGTGTTATCGCAAAAGTGCTTCCAAAACTTCCATTCTTACTTATTTTCCTGAAAAGCATGGAACATAAAACGACGTCAACTACTAGAATTGGTGAGTTCACGGGTTTTCATATGCACAAAATATTTACAATTCATAAATCACTTCTTGCAAACTAATACATAAACTTGCACAAGATAAATGTAAATCTTTAACGATGTTTAAAACTTGAGACGCTACTGAACCTTACCTGACCAATGTGCCCCATTAATTTACAAACTACCATAAGTGGCCCGCTCACTCACTTAGGTACCACGGTTCGTATCAGTACTACTTCAGCGGTGGCCCATTCGCACACATGAGTAGACTATAAAAACATAGGTAATGTGCACCCGTTTTTGGGTGGGACTGTCAACACAATAGCGGCTATCCACAATTGTCACGGCCCGGGAACGTGCCCGAGTTAACTAGTAGCATTTACGGAAGGGGACTTTTTATAATATACTCTCAAGTACATCAATTTATCATTTATACATAGTGCAATAACAATCAATTTTTCATGATTTCAACAATTTTTGACTAAACAATTCTTTAGTCCAACAGTTTTACAATTAAACAGTATAGTTTGCAGACTTTCATGCTTTTCCCCCAATTTCAATAAACAAAACAGTAAAAGTGGGGCCGTGTATACTCACAAGTTTGCTGATGAATATCCAAGATCTGGATGACGTTTGATGCATTAAACGTCCGCCCTACTTTCCTAAACAGATCGAAATCCAATATCTAACTTATCGTGTCTCGATAAAGATAAAGTGAAATTATATCTTATGTAATGCCGATGAGTTTTTATGGACTAAAGTTGATACTTATTCATTGTTCTTAAAAATGGTCCAATATTCATGTATTTTAAAATCAAAGTCTTTTGCACAAAAAGTTACCACTTGGACAGAATGTAAATTCTATTTCTGGAATTTGGGTCTCACAAATCACTGTCAAAAGGAACCTTCCATAAGTCATTTTGTGTCCAAATTTTTATACCACAAATGTTACTGTGTTAGACAACGTCTATCCAAATTCCACACTGTTGGGACTTCCGCCTCATCGTTTCCTCGAGCTGGTCAAATCCGCGATTCTTAAACCCAATGCTCCTGTAGCAATGCAGGAGCATCCCACATAGGTGAGGCTAGGGGGATTCTTCTTCCTTATAAGGAAGGGGGATCTTACTCCTACCAGTGACGCGTTTTAAAGCCATGAGGGGTTGTTGCCGAGAGGGGCAGCCCAAAGCGGACAATATCATGTGGGCGGTTCCCTAGTTTTCGGTCCAACAATTGGTATCAGAGCTAGGACCAATGTGGGGGGGGGAATGTTGGGACTTCCGCCTCATGGTTTCCTCGAGCCGGTCAAATCCGCGATTCTTAAACTCAACGCTCCTGTAGCAATGTAGGAGCATCCCTTATTTGTGAGGCTAGGGGATTCGTCTTCCTTATAAGGAAGGGGGGATCTTACTCCTACCAGTGACGCGTTTTAAAGCCGTGAGGGGTTCTTACCGAGAGGGGCAGCCCAAAGCGTTCAATATCATGTGGGCGGTTTCCTAGTTTTCGGTCCAACACACACATTTTGGAAGTGTTTTAKTAATTCAAATGTCCAACTCATTTTCACATGTCAAAGCAATCTGGACAGATTGCATCCTGTCAAATCTGAGGTCAAATGGAAGGTCTAAACTTAACATTTTTCAATGATTTCATTTGAGTTGTAAAATTAACTCATTAAATCAACTTGCAGAAGAAGAATTGTATATTTTTATTAGTTTTTGACAGAGTAATGTCACTTTGAACATGCATATACATTTCTATCCAACAGTATCATTTTGCACCGGAGTTTTGTATCAAGCATTTAAATGCTCAAACCCAATAATTTTTAGTGAAACCAAAAACAATAGAACATCAACTCTTCAAAGTAAACTCCATAAGAGAAATCAAATATTTTGAATGAGTGTTTAAGGGGTTATGTATGTTCAAAGTAGGATTTACCTACTGTTGAAGATACTGTTGCATACTTAATTTGTTCTAAATGATTGGAGGGTCAAAACTCATCCTTTTTACACAATTTAAGTTGGAAAGGAACCATAACTCATCAAAGTATATTTTAGAAGAAAAATCAAAGCATTTGGACTTTTATTTTAGAAGATACAGACAACACAATTGCTAGTAAACAATTTGTCAGTTCCAAAATGCCACTTTTAATGGTTAAATTCCACATGCAATGTTGTTTTACCCCATTTCCTTGATTTCTAAATTTGTAGATCATAGATTATCATCGTTTTGAGGACATTTTCAAGTCTTTGATGGATAATCTCCCATCTTAGATTCTCCAGAAAGTTTTGAACTCAAAAAGAAGAAAGAATGTGTAGAAATTGAGAATTTATGTTGAAAAATACAAAGATAATGTAACTAATCTATAACCTTTTACTTGCTACTACTTGAAGATTTGAATGTTCTTCAAGATTTATGGAATCAAAGAGGGTTTTGGAAGGTGGATTTGGCTGGAGTGGAAGACTAAGAATCTTAGAGAGAGAAAGAGAGTGATACAAATGAAGGTGAAATGAAAATTTTCAAAGAAGTGGGGTTTTTATATGAGAATAAAGGGGTCGGCCATCGCTGGTCCATCGATCTCTGGTCTACTAAGTTATGAGGAACCAGAGATAGATGGACAACAATCCATTGGTCTGCTATGTTATGAGGAACCAGAGGTCGATGGACAGCGATCCATTGGTCTTCTATGTATGAGGAACCAGAGGTCGATGGACAGCGATCCATTGGTCTGCTAAGTTATGAGGAACCAAAGATCGATGGACCAGTGATCCATTGGTCTGCTAAGTTATGAGGAACCAGAGGTCGATGGAAAGCGATGCATTGGTCGCTATGTATGAGGAACCAGAGGTCGATGGAGAGCAATCCATTGGTCTGCTAAGTTATGAGGAACCAAAGTTCGATGGACCAGCGATCCATTGGTCTGCTAAGTTATGAGGAACCAGAGGTCGATGGACAGCGATCCATTGGCCTGCTAAGTTATGAGGAACCAGAGGTCGATGGACAGCGATCCATTGGTCTGTTATGCATGAGGAACCAGAGACCAATAAACTATAAAATTCATTTATTATCTCAAGTATGGGAACTTTAACCAGAAACTCTGGTAATACAATCAGAAGCTCTGGTCATCCAGAGGCTCTAATTTGCTTGCCATCCTTTATCCCTGCATAGTAACTTTTGTCTTAACCCTAAGCGCTTATTGATGGTATGTCTAGTAATTAAGTTTGTTAATATCGCAGATCACCATGTCATCATCTATTCCTAGTGAATATTGGGCAGACGAATCTGGTTACATTGTTAGTCGATCTAAAAGGAATTTATCAATCAATGAAGATGTAGACCCATATGAGCATGAGGACACAGCGACTAGCGAGACACCTGCTTTACCACCTGCATCAGTATTGCCTCCATCAGAGCCAGTGCCCGATATTCCACCTCAAACATTTCATGGTCCGAGGATTAGGGTCACGGCTAGGAAAAGTGTACCACTACCACGAAGGGTGACTTTTGAGAACTTTAATAGAACAAGAGGAGAGGTATCTCAACCGCAGCATGGGAGCAGAGTCTCACGAGTGGTGACTGGAGTACCTGCATCATACTCCCAGGGCATGACTCTGGATGAACGAGAGTGGGTGTGGGGTATTGCATTGGAAACTCAAACTCACCAGACCTGGCTGGGATATCACCACTACATTTTAGTAATATGTCCAATGTATTGGAGATGCACCACCAGCGTATGATGAGAACCTCAGAGGCCGTCATCGCTGCTAGACGTGAGATTAGGAGATTGTATAAATGTCTAGTGGCAAGTGTGTTGATGGTGCTAATGCAAGGAATGCTAAACTGTTGGATGTTGCTCTAAAAGCGATGACTAATGATAGAACACTTACTCTTTTGTGTTGAAACCTAAGATTTGTTTTGAGGGATGTGATCAACTGAAAGCCCTTAGTATCTTTTGAAAATGTACTAAACCTTGGATGAATATAAAATTGTTATATTTAATCATGTAAATGTTTCAATGATGTCTACAAAATGAATATCCTATGTATCATTCTGTTGATGAGAGATTATTGTCAATAATATTGCCATAAAAATAATGAGATTCCCTTTTAACATGCCTTAGAAAATGCCGCCAAGAAGATAAAATCCTGAAGTTGCATGACTCATGTCAGAACAACTCTTGGCCGTACTTCCCAATATTGTCAGCCAGGTGACGGCATGACTGAATGCTAACCA
Source organism: Cynara cardunculus var. scolymus (assembly GCF_001531365.2). NCBI lineage: Eukaryota > Viridiplantae > Streptophyta > Magnoliopsida > Asterales > Asteraceae > Cynara > Cynara cardunculus. The sequence continues at coordinate 10,077,470 of NC_037544.1, forward strand.
ACCAACAAATTCTGAGCCTAGGACATCCAGGGAATGCACCTATAAATCGTTTAGATCCTGTAACCCAAAAAAAATTATGGAACCGAGGGAGCCGTAGGATTATTAACTTGGATTGAGGGTATGAAATCCTTCCTCCATATCAATAAGTGTATAGAAGCAAACAAAGTAGAATACGCTGCTTGCTTACTGCAAGGCTGAGCATTGACATGGTGGAACACGTTAGTTCAGTCTAAGGGTCGGGAAACGGCTAACCAACTTTCATGGGAGGAGTTCAAAAAACTACTTAAGGACAAATATTGTCCAAGGAGTGAACTCCAAAAGTTGGAAATGGAGTTATGGAACCATGAGATGAAAGGGGAAAACATAGCTACATATACTGCTCGATTCCATGAGTTAGCAAATTTAGTGTCACATCTGGTGACACCTGAAGAAGTCCGAATCGAAAGATATATTTGAGGATTGTCTCCAGAAATTCGAGGTAATATCACCTCGGCAAACCCAAAGACCCTTCAAATTCGAGGTAAACATTGCGACCAAGCTCACAAATAATGCTATTCGGTATGGGGAATTTAACAAAGAAAAAAGAAAGGTGGAAGAACTTGGGAACCAGAGATCTGGGGAATGATTTGGCAAGAATAGGAAAGTGGTAGGAAATTTTGGGGTACAGACCCAAGTGGTAAATCAAGGAAGCAAACCCAAGTGTAATAAATGTAAATATCCGCACTAGGGAAATTGCATCATTTGTCAAAGATGCCACAGAGGGGGGCCATCCTACAAAGGATTGCCGAAAGCGATTGTGTTTTGAATGTGGAAGTCCGGACCATATGAGAAACATTTGTCCGAAAATAAAACAAGGAACAAATGCTCACCAAGCCCGACCAGCCAATCAAGGAAACTAAGAAAGTCAAGCACGGGGCCGAGCATTTGAGATTGGAGCAAAGGAGGCTAGGCATGATCCCAATGTGGTTACAGGTACATTTCTCTTGAATAATGAATTTGCATCAGTATTATTTGATTCAGGAGCAGATWGAAGTTTTGTATCACTAGATTTTAAGCCGAAGATTAACTTAAAGCCTCAAAAGTTGAAAGATGTTTACATAATAGAATTTGCCAATGACCAAGAAATTAGGGCTAGAGACATAATCATGGACTGCACTCTAAGTTTAGCCAAGAAGGATTTTAGCATAGACCTTATTCCGATTGAATTAGAAAGTTTTGATATAGTTATAGGCATGGATTGGCTATCCAAAAATCGAGCTGAAATAATTTGTTCGGAAAAGATTATCCGAATTCCTCAAGAAGGAGGTGAAACACTTATAATTCAAGGAGAGGAGTCTGATCGGAAAATTAAGATAGTATCATGCATGAAGATGCGGAAATACTTAAAGAAGAATTATGTTGCATTTTTGGAACACGTTATAGACAAGAAGGTCAAAGAGAGATGTATTGAAGATTTTCTTGTAGTTCGAGAGTTTCCTAAAGTGTTTTCTGAGGATTTACCTGGACTACCCTCATCAAGACAAATCGAGTTAGGTATCGACTTAATTCCAGGAGCTGCCCCAGTGGCAAAATCACCCTATCGATTGGCCCCATCAGATATGCAAGAAATGTCGAGACAACTCCAATAGTTGTTAGATAAAGGATTCATAAGACCTAGTTTTTCACCATGGGGTGCACGGTTTTGTTCGTCAAGAAGAAAGATGGATACCCTCTACCTGGAATCAATGATTTGTTTGGTCAACTTCAAGGTGCCGTATACTTTTCAAAGATCGATCTTCGATCCGGATATCATCAAGTAAGAATTCAAGAAGAGGACATCCTCAAAACGGCATTTAGAACCCGGTACGGCCATTACGAATTTTTGGTTATGCCATTCGGGTTAACCAATGCACCGGCTGTCTTTATGGATCTAATGAATATGGTTTGCAGACCATACCTGGATAAATTTGTAATCGTCTTCATAGATGACATACTAATTTATTAACGAAGCAAAAAGGATCATGAGCAACACCTAAGATTGATATTAGAGCTACTTAGGGACCAGAAATTGTATGCAAAATTCTCCAAATGCGAATTCTTGATTCGTGGAGTACAATTTCTTAGTCACGTGGTTAATTAAAAAGGAATTCATGTAGATCCTGCAAAGATTGAGGCCATTAAGAAATGGGAAGCCCCAAGAACCCCAATGAAAATTCGTCAATTTCTTGGTTTGACAGGCTACTATCGGCGATTCATTGCGAATTTTTCAAAAATTGTGCAACCACTCACAGCTTTAACTCAAAAAGACAAGAAGTTTGTTTGGGGAGAGAAACAAGAAGAAGCATTCGAAACTTTTAAGCATAAGCTATGTAATGCACCTATTTTATCCTTACTAAAAGGCTCAGAAAACTTTGTGGTATATTGTGACGCATCACATCAAGGATTAGGATGTGTATTAATGCAAAAAAATAAGGTCATTGCATATGCCTCAAGACAACTCAAAGTGCACGAGAAGAACTATACTACGCATGACCTAAAATTAGGAGTCGTAGTATTCGCACTTAATATTTTGAGACATTACCTTTATGGTACCAAGTGCACTGTGTTTACTGGTCACAAAAGCCTTCAACACATCCTCAATCAGAAAATGTTAAATTTGAGACAAAGAAGATGGGTTGAACTGCTTAATGATTACGACTGTGAAATTAAGTACCATCCAGGCAAGGCTAATGTAGTAGCTGATGCTTTGAGTAGAGAGGAAAGGGTAAAACCAACAAGATTGCGAGCTTTGGGAGCAATAGTAACCACGATTTTGAAAGCACAAATTCTCAAGGACCAGAAAGAAGCATTAAAGGAAGAGAATTTGAAGAATGAGACCCTACACCACATGGAAACTAAGTTTCAACTGAAATCAGATGGAGTGAATTACTTGGGAAATAGGGTTTGGATACCTAAGATTGGTAATCTTAGGTCGATAATCTTGAAAGAAGCCCTTCGATCAAAGTATTCAATTCACCCAAGAGCAGATAAGATGTATAAGGATTTGAGGGAACACTATTGGTGGCCTGGAATGAAGAAAGACATTGCACTGTATGTAAATAAGTGTTTAACTTGTGCAATGGCCAAGGCCGAACACCAAAAACCTTCTGGCCTACTTCAACAACCCGAGATTCCCCAATGGAAATGGGAACAATTATTAATGGATTTCATAACTAAGTTGCCCAGGACTGGGAAAGGGCATGATGCAATTTGGGTAATCATAGATCGACTGACGAAATCTGCTCATTTCCTACCAATCCGAGAAGATTATAAGATGGAGAAGATGGCACAAATTTACATAAATGAAATCATTACCCGACATGGAGTACCACTTTCCAACCTCTCGGATAGAGACAGTCGATTCACGTCAAGATTTTGGCAATCACTTCAAGAAGGGTTGGGTACACGTCTAGACCTAAGTACTTCATACCACCCTCAAATGGATGAACAGACGGAAAGAACAATCCAGACACTTGAAGACATGTTGCACGCGTGCCCCATAGATTTTGGTGGAAGCTGGGATACGCACCTTTCGTTAGTCGAGATTGCATACAATAACAGCTATCATGCTAGTATACAGTATGCGCCTTATAAAGCATTATATGGACGTAAGTGCAGATCTCCACTCAATTGGCTAGAAATCAGCGATCGGCAATTAACTAGACCCAATGTTGTTTTCAGGAAACTACTGACAAGATTGTAGTTATCAAGGATTGACTCAAGGCTGCAAGAGATCGCCAGAAAAGTTATGTTGATAATCGGAGGAGACCATTAGAGTTCCAAAAAGAAGATAAAGTATTCTTAAAAGTCTCACCATGGAAAGGAATAATGTGTTTTGGCAAAAGAGGGAAATTGGGTCCCCGATATATTGGTCCATTTGAAGTAACTGAAAGAATTGGACCAGTAGCATACAAGTTAAATTTGCCACCAGAGTTAAGCACCACTCATGATACATTTCATGTATCAAACCTCAAAAAGTGTTTAATTGATGAAACAATGGTCATACCATTGGAAGATGTGCAAATTAACGATCACCTTCACTTCGTTGAAAAACCAATAGAAATCTGGGATAGAGAAGTTAAGCAGTTAAGGCATAGCAGGATCCCGATTGTAAAAGTTCATTGGACTTCAAGGAATGGACCGGAGTACACGTGGGAAAGAGAAGATTTTATGAAAAACAAATATCCCCACTTGTTCTCAAAACGGATCTAAAACTAGGATCTGACGAATAAAATTTCGGGACGAAATTCTTCCGGCATGGGGAGACTGTGACATCCGTCATTTTCGGAGCGTCAAGTTAGCACCTTTATAGGGTTTCTATATTTAGGATTATAATTTATTAGGGTCTAGTCATGTTGATTGGAATGCATCTGGCTTAGTTCCCAAATTATAGTTCAGAAAACCTTGTTTCGACGGGTAACTGATAAAGTTAACTTATGTAATGACAAATACTTTTAAAATTCTGCAAACATAATAAAGTTGATATTATAAAAATCCAAATTAAAAATATAAAAGTCTCATCTTAATGTCCAAATAATTTTACAAAAATTTGAAATTTTGGTCTAATACTGATATTTTTATCAGTATTTGACAAATTGTATTTATGCTAACATTTAAATGGGCTCTATTTTATGAAAAAATAAAAATAAATATGAGATGGTTTGGGCCTTGCATGGGCCGGCCCCTTTATTATCATATAGAAATCCCACTTCCTTTGAAATTTTTCATTTCACCTTCATTTGTATCACTCTCTTTCTCTCTCTAAGACTGTTAGTCTTCCACTCCAGCCGAATCCACCTTCCAAAACCCTCTTTGATTCCATAAATATTGAAGAACATTCAAATATTCAAGTAGTAGCAAGTAAAAGGTAATAGATTAGTGTTAGGATTGAAAGTCAGTGTAATATTGTATTCGTCTTGAAAGTTTATTTTGTTTATAATTGTGTAAAAGTCATCATGTTTGACTTTTCTTAGATAGTTTGACTTTGACCATTTGTGTATTGTTTGACCCTATAAATAGGGTGTTGGTTCTTGTAATTTTGGGGAAGAGCTTCATTGTAAGATTTCATTATACGTAATATAGAAGTTGACCACATTTGGAGACATTGACTTTTTCTCTCTACTTCTCCTACATATTCTTGAATGATAAATCATGTCTGCCATTGATGATTTGAAGGTGTATTGAAGATTGATCATATAAGGGACTCACAATTGGCATCAAAGCGGATTTGCAGGAAGATTTATTGAAGAAGTCATCAAGGATTGCACAAATTTTCTGGAAATTCATGATTTTATGTTTGAAGTTCATACATATGTTCTTGAATGTTCATTCTTTTCTTCATAAATTTTCTCTCAAATCTCTCATCTTTGATCAATTGATTGTTAAAATTGTGTTCATCGTGTACAGATTTAAATCATGAATCTGTTTTCAATTCTTCACTTACATGATTTTATCTTTGAAAGTAAAGATTTGGAGAGTTTTTGAAATATTGATGTTCTTCGTGTTCAAGTAAAAACTCATCAAAAAGGTAAAGTTTGATCCAAAGTATGTATAAATTTTTGTAATGTTTGTGTTTGTGGGCTATTTTGATCTAATCTTGATTGTCGTTTACGATTGAATCTTGTTAGTTGAGCGGATTATAGACTGCAGTAAGTGTTTTGATCGGATTTTTGGCGGGATATAAGCTTGTTTAGACAAAGTATTTGAGCGGTTTAAGAGAATTCTGACATCCCTTGAGCGAGGAATGACCGTATTCGGTCATAATGTGAACAGATTTAAGATGCATAATAAGCGGATAGATGAGCGAGTTAGAGAAAACATGTCTTGAGCGATTTAAAGAATTTTCTTGACCGAATGAAGAACCTTCCTAAGCTTTTTAAGAAAGTGCAGTGAGCGGACTAAGCTTTGCTGTGAGCGGTTTAGATTTCATGGTGAGTGATTTAGCTTAGAATTTAGACAGACTTAAGCAATTTAATTCTCATGAAGTGAATGGATAAGGATAACTATGGTGAGCGATTTAAAAAGCATCTTGAGCGATTTAAGTTTGTTACTTGGCCGGATTAAGCTTAGTCTTGAGCGGTTTAGGTTTAGTKTTGAGCGGATTTATACTTGGTGTATACTTCAAGTTTGAGCGATTTAAATATTGAGGTATCTTATAGTGAGTGAGTTCATTCTAGAACAAGTTTGTGTTACCACCTCTTGTGAGATTGAGAGTTGAGCTTTAAGTGGTTAAGAATTTTTAACCTTTGAGAGTTTGTAAGTTCATTTTTTTAACCAGTTTGAATTTTCTAGAAATTGTGTGGTTTGTGAATTCCTTTTGAGTGATTGTGTAATATTTTTTTTGTATTTCTTTGATCATTTTTCTTGAACTGCATAGATCCTGTAATTGATCAATCTTATTTTTGTCTAAATGGCAGATTTTCTTTAGAAAGAGAATAAGGAGTTGAAAGAGAGAATTACAGAATTGGACAAGAGCTTGCAGAGTTATAAGGAGAAATATCTTAATATGTTCTACGAGAATCATGATAATGTGGAACTTATTGCGAATCTACAACAAGATCATAAAGTAGCATTGGAAAAAGTTGAGAATGATTTCATGAATAAAATTAATAAACTTGAGAAAACTCTGAGTTCAGTGAGGAAGGATTACGATGATGATTTGAGAACTTGGAGTAAAGCTAATAAAGACATGTTCAATAAATTTCAAGAGCTACAAACTGAAAGGAATTCTTTTGGGAGAAATAGTAAAGAGTCAGAGGTCTTAACAGATAAATCTGAAAGTGACATCATTGAGCTAAGAAAGCTTCTGAATCTAGAGAAAGAAAAGGTTTTAGAAATGGAAAAGAATTTTAATGCTGAAAGGAATGAATTTGAGAAAGAGAAGAGGAGATTTATTGAATTTGAAAGAAAATTTGGTGTTGAACGCATATCTTTTGAAGATAAGATAAACTGTCTTGAACTGAATGCTAAAATGTTGTTAAAGCAAATCTCGGATTTTGAGCAGCTGATCATCTTAGAACGAGCCAAGAATGATAAAGAAAAGAAAGACATCTCAGAAGACTGTCAGAGTCAATTACAGAAATTATCTGAAAGCATTGATATAAAGCAGAAGGCTTTAGACGAAGAGAAGAAGCAATTTGCCCTTGAGAAAAGAAATACTTCAAAGAAGTATACAAMAATTGCTAAAGAGCTTGCAAATAAGAAAAAGTAGCTTGACATCGCTTCAGAGAATGATAAGAGCAGCTCAGATGAAGAAAAACGAGAGTTAATAAATCAGAAGAGAAAGTTTGAAATGCTTTAGAAGGAGTTAGAAGGTAAACTCCTGGACACTACAAGCAAATTGTTTGAACTAAAGACAGACCTTGAGACTGAGTTGAAGATGAGAACTGAACTTAAAATTAAGTTTGATTTAGTTACTGCTGAAAGAGACCAGCTTTTACAGAAAGTCAAAGACCTCTTTTGTGCACAAAGCTTAATTGCTTCTCATTCACAGTGTAAGACAAGTTTCTATAACTGTGTTAAATCAAACAGTTATTCGAGCAACCCTAAATCTACTGTTTCTAAGAACTATTCTCGTTCTTCTAATCAGTATTATCAAGGATACGTCATTGGGTCACCCAATAATTCTTCTAAGATCAAAAGCATTTGGGTTAGTAAATTTGAATCTGTTTCATCATGTACTCCTGTTGCTACTAATAATCTTCCTTGTTTTGTGAGATCCAATTCTGACTTGATAAATCTTAGCAAGAAAAGGATCATGTGCTCCACATGTTAAATCAACAGATTTTGAGAATAATAAGATATATAACAGATGGAGTACAGACAACAGATATCACAAAGTTTGGAAAGGTAAGAACAGGTATGATAACAATTACTGGTATGGATCATATTTTATTCCTGATCATCCTATTCACAGTGCTAAAAAGAATATATCTAATAAGAATAGATGGTTTGAAAGTTACAACATACCCCAACCCGATACTAACAAAATAAGACCCAAATTCATTTAGGTACCAAAATCTACTTAATCTGGTTTTTGCAGGTGTGTCAATTTTATGTTGATCAGAATATCATATCAGTGTTACACCAATGCAGGGGGAGTTGTAGTCTGTTTCACCAAGGCTTCTGAACAACACAGTTCAGGACCCGTGCTTTACCGAGTGTGGTTTCTAAACACACAGTTTAGAACCCGTGCTAAACCTATTTCCACTTTTATTCTTTTGAGCTAAACTGAAACGTTACTAAAATCAACTTTCTAGGGGGAGTCTCTAGAAGTTTTTTATAAAAAATTTTGATAAATGAGTTGTTTTTGGGAAACGAGTACTGTTTCTGAACAAGTATTTTTTGAGATTTTACTTGTCTAATTTCTCATCGTACATAACTCCAATACCTGTTTCAGCTATTCTTCAAACTGTTATTATCACGTCTCTTATACGAAAATCATTTTCGATGATAATACGCTCGTTTGTATTCAAGTTTGTTTTATGATATTGTTTTTCGTTGATTGATATACATTCAATATTTTTTTAATATCAGAATCTGTAAACTCATTCTTACAGATTTTCATTCATTTCTCTCGCATATCAAATAATTTGATCTTTGTCGCATCATTCTTTCGTTAATTGTGCTTAAAGCTAAATTTTTTTGATCAATTTTATCTGATCTTTGTGCTTTATATGGAATATTATTTTTGATCAAGTCTTGTGATCAAATGTGCCTAACTATAAATTTTTAGGAGGGACTGAGTGCTTATCAGAAATACCTCAATGGAATGTCAGAACCGACAAACCTACCCATGAGGACAACCATATCTGAGTGAGCTTTAAATCAAAAAGGGTTTGTATGTCGAGATTAAAATGAAAATGAGAGGGGTAGTTGTTGTGAGATAAAAGAATTTACAAGAGTTGTGTCAGGATTAAAAGAATATGAGAATCCTGTTCCAAACTTTTAAAATCCGGGCATACCACATAATCTATTAGTTATCGATTCTTTGGAGACTAATATTGAAAAAGGCAAAGCCTAGGCCAATTCTTGTCACAACCCCACCAGCTACTTATTTATCTCTCAACAGATAAGTGTTTAATAACACTTGGGGCACGCAGCTCATCATCTATCAATTTCTCATTCGGAGAAAATTGATATTGAATCAGAAGGATATATGTCCCCCCCTTCAAGTCTTTTTGATCACTAATTGAGTCTGATAAATTTGTGTAGTCCACACGGTTTATCTTTTTCAGCCTAAACAGAAGCATATGTTGCTTTATCTTTTTACACTACACAGATTTTTCATTTTATATGTTATGTTCCCAAAACATTCATAGATATGCTATTTTTAAGCTATCGATGATTGAATGGAAGATCTGGTAAGATGAGCATCAAAAAGTCTCATATATACAGTACATCTGTTGTACTGAGTATATTTGTTATACTCACAGGCCAATCTTTCTATAAGATTGAAAACAATTTCATACGTTGAAATTGGTTGTTATCTTCCCATTCCCCTAATCTGAAAAGATTAAACAAGTGGATTTGAAAAGATCTACTTACCATTTTCATGAATTGACGGTTTACGCGGAAGATTTCATTCATTCTTGTGTATGATGGAATGATTCTCATTTCATCATAAGGGGGCATATGTAATAATGAATGAAATATCCAATTCCGAACATTATAAAGGGGAATCTGATATAAAAATCAAGGGGGAGTAACTTCACATTTGGCAAAAGACTCAAAAAAAGTGCGACTGGAGATAGGTGATCTAACTATTGGATTTCGAACTGTTTAGGAAGGTAGGGCGGACGTTTAGTGCATCAAACGTCATCAAGATCTTGGATATTCATCAGCAAACTTCTGAGTATACACGACCCCACTTTTAGGGGAAAAGCATGAAAGTCTGCAAACTATACWGTTTAGTTGTAAAACTGTTGGACTAAAGAACTGTTTAGTCAAAAATTGTTGAAATCATGAAAAATTGATTGTTATTGCACTATGTATAAATGATAAATTGATGTACTTG
>NC_037544.1:10087717-10108536 GCF_001531365.2 Cynara cardunculus var. scolymus
GGCCACTTATGGTAGTTCGTAAATTAATGGGGCACGTTGGTCAGGTAAGGCTCAATAGTGTCTCGAGTTTTAAACATCGTTAAAGATTTACATTTATCTTGTGCAAGTTTATGTATTAGTTTGCAAGAAGTGATTTATGCATTGTAAATATTTTGTGCATATGAAAACCCGTGAACTCACCAACTCTAGTAGTTGATGTCGTTTTATGTTTCTTGCTTTTCTGGAAAATAAGTAAGAATGGAAGTTTTGGAAGCACTTTTGCGATAACACCTGTTCACAAGTTTTAGAAACCTCTTTCTGTAAATGATGTTGTCATCATCGAGAATAGTTTGGTTATGGACTTGTAAACTTCTGGATTATGTACTTTAATGGTGTTATCTATTAATTGGTGCTATGATATGCTTACCTGTTACACCTCGTGTTTCCGCTTTAGCGGGGTGTGACAGCAGTGAATGTTGCCAATCCATCACTCTTATGCGTTCATGTTGTCGTTCCTCTAGAAGATATCACTGTTGCTGCTCCTCCACCACACCAGAATACAGACAAAGCTAAGGTCCCTGCTCAAGGGACCAAAATAGTCACTCCTGCTATGAGGCAGAGGGTCCCTATCAGACCAACCAGAGTAGAAGAAGAAGGTGCAAGCAGTAGGAGAAAAAGAAAGCATCCCTCTGATCGCGTTCAGAAGATCAAGGAGAGCATGGACGCAATGTTTACTCATACGCCCCTGGACAAGCCGATAAAAGACAAAGTGGACAGTGAGGACATCTACCAATTTCTCTACAACCTGCGAAAAGAGACACTAGTCCAAAAGATCAGTCTTCATCCAATGGTTCAAGAGCATATCAGGCAGAGGTTCCTAAATCGCTACACACAGCCCATATCTGCAGTCCATTTCGTTTATGGAATCACACAAGTCCTCGACATAAAGAAACGCACCTTCGCACATAACTAGATCGTCTTCCACGAGTGTACGGTAGAGAGGTCTCGTGGACAGATCTGCAGGTTCACAGATTGTGACCTCATAAATCTGAATCAGTGGGATCTTTTATCTCTGTATTACTTCACAGACCACAAGAAGGATAAGGGGCTTAAATATGATGTCGCCAACTCTGCTATACGCCAAACGATGACAGACCTTCTCGACTTCAGATGCAAGTTTGATTTTCAACTAGCTCTGGATATGGGAGTGGATCAATTGACTGTCACTGCACCAAATGAAGATCTACAGGGCATCAATTGTTGATTGTTCTTTACGTTCATCAATAAAAGCATTCGACATATTCAAGTTTCTTCATTGTTCGTATTTACGTTGAATATTTTAATTAATCATTTGTGGTACACTGTTTGTTTTCATTCTTATCATTCATAAACTGTGTTTCTACAAATTAAGAGTATATGGGTTCCAACAAGTTTTCTATGTCACAAGGCAAGATAGTAGAGAATGGTACTCTAGTGAAGCTGATTTTCCTAATCTGTACTTGGAAGACCTGGAGTTTTTATATCATAATATCTGAAACCAGACTGTCAGATTGGAAGGAATCATCAAAAGATTAGAAGCTATCAAAAGATTTCTCAAGTGTCAGAGCAAACTATCTTCTATTATACATGTTTAGGTGGGTTATGAAAACAATCAAAAGCATGTTAATCTGAAAATCCAAATCAAGGCTTAGAAGACGTTGATGGTTATCCTTTGTACATGATTCTTGAAGATCCAGAGTTAGGTGTGATATATGAAAACTCTGAGGGTGTCCAAAGTTTTTTGAGGTTCTTTAGTAAACTCAAAAAGTACAGTGATGGAACGATCAAAATTATCAGGAAGCAACTCGAATTAAAGAAAGCTCAAGATGACAAAGGATCGGGGTCGAACAAGTTGAATTTAAGAGAAATGTTCTTACTACTTAAGGCTCTAGAGTTGTTTGATGAGAAGATTGAGTACAAGAATGATATAAGAAGGTTTGAGATGCATTTAGGTTTTAGACGTTCAAGATTTTCTATTTCTAAATCTTGAATCCAAAGAGGGAGAATGTTGGGTTCAATGCTTTGTTCTTTAATGTTGTATTCAAGCTTTTTATTTTCCTTTATATAAATACTTTTTGTTCTTTTGTAAGTAGTGTAAGAACTTTTGTAAAGCACTTTATTTTGTAACTAAATTGTAATCTTTGAAGAAATATACACAAAACCTTTGAAGAATTCTCTCTCTACTATTCTTAGAAACTGCCATTGTTAACCATCATTGATCTTGATTGCATTCTTGATTTATAATGGATTGATTAATTCCTGGAACACAAGTGTATCTCTCCAAGATTCATTGTCAAAAGTTGTTTTCTCTGATTATTCAAGTTGGTAGTTGAAATATTTTGAAACCCCATTTTGTTAGCGTATCAGAGCAAGTTCTTAAGTTGAAAGATTATTCAACTCGAGGTTCAAAGAAAAATTATTTGTTATTAGACTGATCTTGCACACTGGAATGTCATGTAGGTCACACATTATATATCCCGTTGTTGGATGAATCAATATGTTTGTGGGCCAGCTAAGATTATGAGGTTAATGGTTGTGTTGAGTTGTCTACAGATTAAAGTTGTTTGTTGGTGTAATTAGTGGTGTTGAAGACACATTGAATCTGATTTTAAAGTTGAAACTGAAGAATAAGAGCTTTATTCAAGGGGAGCTTGAAAGCAACACTAAAGTTTTCCAAAGAAAGCAGGGGGAGATTATCTGAAGATGCTTCTTTATAAAACTTTAGGGGGAGATTGTTGGGTCTAGATTAGCCTCAAGATATTGAAAGTTTTATAAAGTCAATGTATTATTTTATAATATTCTCTATATTGTAAATGGGCTTTGGACTTGGGCTTACATGTTGTATTGGACACCTATAAATAGGTGTCTTGGGCTTAGATTTTAGTATGAGAGTCTTTTGTAATTGATCTGATTGATAATAAAATATAAGGCCGACTTATTCTCTCTAAACACTGTTCTTCAATGTCAAATCTTTAGAGCATAAAACACTTGATTTGCTATGAATCTGGGATCTACAACTTTTGTTAGGATTGAATTTTAGTGTAAATTGTATTCATCCTTGAAAGCTTTATTTGTATTTCTAGAAAGTTTGACTTTGTAAGCCATGAGTTTGACTTGCTCTTGTGTACTTTGTGTTGACCTATAAATAGGTCTTGTAAGGGAGTTTTAGTTGTAGGAGAGCTTAATTGTCATATTACAGTTAATAGTAAGTTTTTAGAGAAATAATACATGTTCACTGTTTAGCCTTTTCTCTATAAACCCATATCATGAAGATTGCCATTTATCTTGATGTTCTTAATGATTCTTGAAGATTGGGACTATCATTTGGTATCAGAGCATGTTTGTAGTGATTTTGGTTGAAGAAATCATCAAAAAGTTGGAAATTTTCTGGAAATTTGTATATGTTCTTCATCTTCATAAATGTTCTTGAGTGTTCTTATCATTTCTTCATATTTTTCTACTCAAATCTTTTATTTCTTGATGTTTATATGTTAAAAAGATGATCGTTGTATGCATTTTTGGATCGTAAATCTTTGTTATTCGCAAGATTTCATGTTTTGATCATCCGTTTTTGAAGTTTTGATAAAATTTGTGATTTCTGGAAAAACTTTGTGTTCTTGAATAAAACTCATAAAATATGGATTTTGATCCATTTTTGTTGAAATGTTTGTGAAAATTTTGTTTGTAAGGCTATTTTGATAAAGACAGCCGGATTCATAGCCATTCCCGAATACTCTTTAACCGGATTCGAGACTTAGCCTTTTTTTCATAGTCATTCTCGGACACCCTTTAGCCAGACTTAACCATTCTTGGTCACCAGCTAGGTCGAGTTCAAGGCATTCCTGATCATCCTTGCATCCGTATTCAAGCTACTTCTGTCAAAAGCTTAGCCGAGCTCACACATTCTCGAACAAAGACTTGTCCGAGTTCAAGTCTTTGTCGCATACAGCTTCATCCAGATACATCATCCTCGGTCACCCTTCTGTCCGAATTTCCTCTTTCTCGCACAATAGGTCATTCGGATTGCAACTATTCCCAGTCACAACCTTAGCTGAGTTCAAGTCCTCAATATACGGAGTTGCCTGTCCGGATTTAACTATCCTCGGTTACAAGCATAGCCGAGTTTGTCTTAGTCGCATCACACTTTGTCCGGATTCTACATTTCTTCGGTCACCATTGCATCCGAGTTTACGTCTTAGTCTTAACCATTTTTGTCATTGGATACCAAGGCTGTCTGGACTCCTTCCTCAGACATAGCCTTGTCCGAGCTTGGTGTTTTCTTAGCCATATTCAGCCTTGTCCTCGGTCAAATTCTTGGATTAGACTTAGCCAATTTCATCATTTTCTCGGACACAGCTTGTCGGGACTTGATCATTAGGTGGGTGGTTTGTCATATTTCATCATTCTTGATCACTTTTTCATCCGGATTTCATATTTCCTGTCATAGACTTAGTAGAAGGTAAATTTTGAGAATTTTGGATTTTGTCATGATCAAATTCATTATTTTTCAAATACAATTTTTTTTTACTAATCTGTCATCATCTTGAGCAGTTTTTGACTGTTTTTGTCTAATTTTTTCAAACCGAATAATTCTTGATTTCTGGATGTTTTGCAAACACTGATATTTTTATTTGAGTGAGAATTTTGAGAAGTATTTCTTTGATCAATTTCAAATACTGCATAGATTCTTTTTTATCAATCTTGAATTTTAAATGGCATCTTTTGTTGAGGATGAAAATAAGGATTTAGAAGAAAAGGTTTGTGGATTGGACAAAAGTCTGAATGAGTATAAAGAAAAATATGTGAAAATGTTTCATGAGAATTTTCTTAACGAGGATCTTGTTAAAGATTCAAGAAGGGAGAATAAAGAAATTAGAGAACATATTGAAGACAATTTCATGTATAGGATTAAAGATCTTCAAAACACTTTGGATTCTAAAAGAAAAGAGTTAGATGACGAAATAAGAAGTTCAAGCAAAATAAGAAAGATTTCGTTAATAAACTCCGAAAAGCTGAGTTTCAACTGAATGTTGAAAGAAACTCTCAAGGAAATAAGAATAAACAGGTTAATGGGCTAATAGAGAAACTACATGAAGCTGAGAAGAGAGTTGTTAATGAAAGGAAATTACTGTAACAGGAGAAAGATAAGGTATTAGAAGCTGAAAAAGTTTTGGTTACTGAAAGGGATATTTTGAAAATGGAGAAGGATAAGACGATAGAAGCAGAGAAAAGATTTGATACTGAACGAAAATCTTTTGAAAGCAAGATTAACTCTTTGGAGCTGAATGTCAAAATGCTTTCAAAGAAAATTTCTAACTTTGAACAAGTTATCATCTTGGAACATGCCAAGTTTGATAAAGAGAAGAAAGAGTTTAAAGAAGAATGTCTAAGCAAGAATTTGGAATTGTTTGACAATGTTGTTCAGAAGAAGAAAGCACTAGATGAAGATAAGAGATTGTTTGCTCTTAATAAGAAAAATAGTGCTAAGAAATATGCAGCAATTGCCAAAGAGCTTACAAAGAAGAAGAAATGGCTTGACATTGCTTCTGAAAATGAAAAGGGAAGTTCAGATGAAGAGAGAACAGAATTTGAGAAAGAAAGGAAAGTGTTCGAAAAGCTGAAAAAGGAATTAGAAGGTAAGTTTTTGGATACTATTGGAACCCAAATACTCTTAATTCCCATAAAACACACTTGATAAATAATAGGATTGAAATACAAACAGTGTACCGAGTATGATCAAATGAAATATTCAGAAAGTATAAGAACAGTAAAGGACTTGAATATGTCGAATGCTTTTATTAGATGAAAGTAATGAACAATCAATCTAAAATGTATTCTCACAATAAAAAGGTATAGTATAAGTCGGCACTCTCAAGTGATTTGAACCTAAGGAGGAAGCCTCCTTATATACGCCTAGGTCAAACAACTACGCTATAATTAAGGCTTGAATCTCTAAGTTGCCGAGTCCGCGTCCTTATCTTTGAACTCCCCTTGAAAAGTGGAGCGGACTAAGTCAAACCGCCTTAAATCTATTTGACGCTTGTGAGAATGTCTGGACTTGCACGTGCGTTCCATGGAGAAGGAGATCAAAATCTCTGCATGTACTATACAGAAGCTCTGCATGTACTATGCAGAGGCTCTGTGTCTGGAGTTGTAGCTATGCATCAAGCGCTTATGCTTTTTGGCGCATAAGGCTTGATCATCCACGGGGATTGAGCATAGGCTCTGTATAAACGAAACCTTCACTCTTTGAGTAAGAGCTCTGGTTCTTGACCTCTTCTGCATGAGAGCTCTTAGTCCAGACCGCTTCAATAGACTAAGTCCTTTTGACTATAGTAAGAGACTTTTTACTTACACTTTCACAAATTGGGGTCTAACAATCTCCACCTAAGTGTAAATAAGGCAGGCTCTTACTTGAATTGAAAACATAAGTCTAGACGAAGCCAGAGGTTAAAAGGAACCTCTGTTTTATATTAACTATCTAGAAAGTACAATATGATTGAAAGGAAATTACATTGACTGAAAAGATAGAAAAATGCTTACAAAATAAGGTCTAGATGTGTTGAAGTTTGATGAACCTCCTAATAAGTTCTCGAAACTCCAGCATGTTGTGAATTGACCATAGGATAATTTTTTCTCTTTCTTTTGCTCTAGGGGAGGTATCTCTTCTCCTGATTAAGTGATATCTGATGTACCGCAGAGTAGAGTTTGAATACTTGTAGTTCTGGTCATCTCGAAAAAATATCTTCTTTCCTTGTGCATTTCGGAAAACCACCCCCACCTCTGGTTCCACCAACACGGTCCATGAGGGAATGCTAATGTTGCCTTGCATATCTTCATTTGGTGCAGCGATGCTCAATTGATCCACTCCCAGGTCCAGAGCTAGTTAAAAGTCAAACTTGCATTAGAAGTTGAGTTGGTCTATCATTGTCTGCCTTATCACAGAATTGGCAACAACATATTTGATCCCCTTATTCTTCTTATGATCCGTGAAGAAATACAGAGACAGAATGTCCCACGGATTCAGATTTATAAGATCATAATCTGTGAACGTACAAATCTATCTGCAAGACCTCTCCACCATATACTCATGGAAGACGATTTGATTGTGCACGAAAGTATGTTTCTTGATGTTGAGGATTTGCTTGATTCCATCGACAATGTGGACTGCAGAGATAGGCTGTGTGTAGCGATGTAAGAACCTCTGCCTGATGTTCTCTTGGACCATTGGATGGAAATTGATCTTGATGACCGGTGTCTCCTCTCGTAGGTTGTAAAGAAACTGGTAGATATCTTTGCTGTCTGCCTTGTTCTTTAACGGCTTGTCAGGGGGTGTTGGCTTCATCATGGCATCCATACTATCCTTGATCTTTTGAACTCGATCAGAGGGATGTTTGGTGTTCCGAGGCCTACTGCTTGCTCCTTCTTCTGCTCTTGTTGGTTTGACAGGAACTCTCTGCCTCATAGCCGGAGTGACTACTCTGGTCCCTTGAGCAAAGACCCTAGCTTTGTGCGTATTTCTTTGTGGTGAAGGAACATCTATTGTGACGCCTTCAAGAGGAACGGCAACAGGAATGGCCATGATTGTTGAATCGGCTACATTTACTACTACCAGCTCTTCTTCTTCATGCCTTCTTGTTGCTGGAGCATCTGTGTCCATGGCATACTATGTTGAGGAAGACAGAGCCTCTTCTGAGTCAGATGAGGAGACGTAGATGGATAAGATTTGAATTACGTCTTCATTCTTTTGTCGCCCTGCTGGCTCTGCTTGGGATGCCATGGGCATCTTTCTTTTTTGAAGCGCCTCTACATGCGTTGGTTGACTTTGTGTTCTCTACCTTGAAGAATCTTGTATGCTAGCTGGCATGGGACATATGCAAATGGAGCCGAGGGGGCAGCCCTTGGTGTGACACTTGGAGCGGCGGTGGACTGGTTCTCCCCCTCTTGAAGATTTTGATGGCCAGACAGGTTTGGGTCCTCATCATCGTCAAGCCTCCTTCGTTTGAACGCCTCGGCACATGGAGTTGGCTGCATTCTTCTCTTCGGCCTTTGCTCCTCTGATTGGGGCAAGGATTTGATTTTTGTCTCAAAGAGCTTGAGGAGCTCTTCTACGGCATCCCCAAATCTTTGAATCTCCATGTTTGGGCAATAGTTGAAGCCAGCCAGGGAACGTCGTATCGATTATGCTGCCTCTGTGGCTTTGCTTTTGAATTCTGATGTGAAACTTGCCACCTTCTGGAGGAGTCTGTCACCCAAAGCATTCATGGCCGACTAGGTGACTTAGTCTACAGGGACATTGAGAGGGATGAGCGCCTGGGCGTCATGAGATGAAGTGGAAGCTTCATCCCTATGACCCTTTGCAGGGCCTCTGTATTTTTAGCCATCAATTCCTGGAGAGTATCGAGTCGAGAGGCATTTGTCATTGACTCAGCCCTCAATACTGCTAAGGATGCTCATATCTCATCCAAAGCAGATGCAGAAGGTGATGGCTCTGCACGGGCCATGTTGAGTTTTAGCTCTTCCAAGGAGCATAGCATAGTCGTGGCAAAGGAATGGAACTCGTCCCTTGTGACATAAGCTGTTGGTGTAACCTCTGGCTCAACACATGGGCCAGATTTAGTCATCAGTCCAAGGACACCTTCTTGCTCGACTTGATTAACGTTGGTCAAGGAAGGATTTCCAGCAGATTCTTGTGGCTCTCTTTGAGGAGAGATCACTACTATTGTTCTGTCATGAAGAGTATCCATGGCAGGTTCAGAGCCAGCCAAAGGACTCTCCATGAGTGGACAAGGAGATTGGTCGAGAATCTCCACGTCTTGTGCACCTAACCCTTGCTCTGAACAAGGTGGGAAATCTACATGTGTAGAGGAAACGAATTCCTCTTTTTAGGATAGTGGCATGACATGGGGAGACATATCACTTATTCTTTCAAAGGTTTCACTTTTTTGAGAGAGTAATCCCTGATACGTGGCTTCCCTTTGGCTTTCATAACCAGAGGCAGATGCGATCTCTGGTTGGTTTGGCAGGTTTAGGTTCGAGGTGTGCATCTCTGTTTCAATGACCTCCGTGTCTCGACCACTAGAGTCAGATGATGTATTTGTACTAGGAGTTGGGCTAGGGAAGTATATGTGCCTATTCACCATCCTAGGCTTCTCTGCCTCGCCCTGAGGTAGAGCAGCTTCTGCACCTCCTCCCTCCTCATCTTCTTCTTCTTCCTCTTCACTCTCTTCACTTGATGTATATGACCCAGCAGCATCATCAAAGTGCTCTTGGTCCTCCTCTTCGTTAGAGCTAGAGAAGTGCTCCAAGCCTTGAGTGGCTTCTTCCTCTACTCTGATTCTTTCTTCTTCCTTGAGACGAGCAATCTCTGCCTGTCGTGCTCTCTCTACTCGCTCTTTCTCTTCTTTCAAACGAACAATATCTGCCAGTCTGGTTCGTTCTGCTCTATCCTTCTCTTCCTTCCTCATTCATTTTCTCTCCACTCTCTTCTTTTTTCCTCTTCTCACTTTCTCTTTTGCTCTCTTTCTTTTTCCAATCTCACCTCCTCCTCTTCTGCCTGAGGCCTTTGAGTGTCCTCTGTTCCCTCATCCTTTTGATTTGTACCTATGCATGCCGGGGTTCGAGGCACTGGTTCTAGTGCCTCGCGTGCACGTCAGTACACTCTCCTCACCTTCCTCGTCTTCATATAGGCAAAGAGCTTCATCGGGATAGGCCTTTCTTAAGAGTAGCCTTCATTGTTGACGGTGGCCTTGTAGTGTGTGAGCAGATTCACATTGTTCACAAGTAGAAATCCCACATCAATGTTGTTGTCGTCGAGAACGGGTCTTAGAAGAAGGCCCAAAAAGCGAGGAAACAAGAGCGATGGGAATTCCTTCCCTTTAGCCACCTCTTGGCACTTCTTGGCGACAGCGGCCTTGAACTCTGTGTAGAGGATCAGGGAGTAGTCTAAGAACAAGTCAAAGAAGATGCCATACAGAATTTGGAGGATGTTGGTGGAGCAGATGTCCAGGCTTCCAATCTTCCCGGTCAATGATCGATTCACCAATGTGAACATGGTGTTCCAAATTAGGGGCAGGTACTGGCGACGGTATTGAGACGGGTACTGGATGGCTTTGTTGTATCCCAAGAACTTCAAGAATAGTACAATTTCATCCCCAGATGGAAGAGGGGCATATCCGTTCAGCTCTAGGTCCGTCTTGGAAGGGATCTGTAGAACTCGTGAAAACAGGGACCTTGAAATGCGGACATTGATAAACTCCTTTGTGGATGGCACATAAAAGTCTCCAACAAATCCCTCATTGGGAGTCAGTAATGGAACAGGTTTGCTAGAACTCTTGGATGAATCTTCTAGGGACAAGATCATCAGTGTTCATCAGGGCAGGGTTCAAGAAATGGTGTTGGAGGATATTGATAATAGGGTGGAATTTTTTGTCAAAGCTGTCTAGTGAGAGTTGAAGGGCATGATTGTTGGGTTTGAGTGGAAGAGGAACCATGTTTTGGTTGGTTTCCTCAATAGTCTTGAGGGTAGTGGTGTGGGTTTGAGAGTTCCCTGATTCTGAAAAAGACATAATTGCAGGTTTTTGTGAAAAGAGAAGGGTTTGAAAAGCTAGGGTTTGTCAAGAATTGGTTCTTGATTCTTTAACTGGGTTGAAGAAAAGGTTTGATTGACTTACTTGAAGAACGAAGATGAAGATTCCACCACAGATTGCAGTTCCAGAAAATGGTTTGAGAGTTTGAAGAAATTTTAATGGCGGTTTTTGAGAGCTTGAAGATGACGAGTTCTTGAAAATCTTTGTAAGCGTAAAAGAGAAATTGGGAGAAAATGATTTGTTTAAATAGAAAAAAGAAATAAAGCACTCGAGTGTAATGAACCCCCAATCGTCAAAAAACTGAAGCGGTTTTCTCACCACCTGTGAGGAGTTGCTACGTGGCCTGCCAGCTGCAAATGGTGCCTCCCGGGTTTAAAAAATTAAAATAACAGGCGGTGACGTTTAGTTAAATGCCAGCAAATTAAAATATTTAATAAATAAGAACTGTACGCCATCCTTTTATAAATAATATTTTAAACAGAACATGAAGAAGAAATTTAACAAGTGTATATACTGTGATTTGAATGAAACAACAACCATTAGACAGAAGCTCTGTATGGGAGTGCAGAGTTGTTGTGTTTAGATTGCTTAAAGAATTTGAAAAAGAACCCAGAGTACTACATACGAGAAAGATAACATACCTTAGGATCTCATACAGAGGCTCATGGTTGGACTATACGTGTCCTCTGTCTAGTAAACTTGTTATGTTTAGAGGCAGAAGCTCTGTATAGTACATACAGAGGCTCTATCCTATAACCATAAAAGTTTTTGAGGCAGAGGCTCTATATAGTACATACAGAGGCTCTGTATGATCCATGATCTAACGCTCCCCCTCGACTTTAGCTCTGGTTGATCTGCTCCCCCTTGAACTATGCTTGGGTCATATATGATAAGTAATGCACAAGCTTGACGAACAAGGTACAGAGGCTATGTATCACAAGACAACTTATACTTGAGCAAGAGGCTCTGCATGTACTATGCACAGGCTCTGTCTCATGGATCAAGAACAAAACAGAAGTATGCTCATAAGGGATGCAGAGGCTCTATTTTAGTTGGAAAGATTTAGCATACTCAACTTGCTAACCAAAAAATTAAATCTTTTTTCATCAAGAGCCTTTGTAAATATGTCAGCAAGTTGTAAATCTGTACTAACGAAAAACAGTTCAATCGTACCTTTCTCTACATTGTCCTTGATGAAATGGTAGCGTACGTCGATGTGCTTTGTTTTAGAATGTTGCACAGGATTGGTTGTGATTGCGATGGCACTTTTCTAGTCACACAAAATTGGAATCTTGTCAAACTCAACGCCATAGTCTTTCAATTGAGTTTTCATCCATATTACTTGGGAACAACAGCTGGCTGCGGCTACATACTCTGCTTCAGCAGTGGAGGTAGATACGCAGTTCTGCTTCGTTGAAGTCCAGCTTATAAGCTTGTCTCCTAGTAATTGACAACTCCTTGATGTACTATTTCGATCAAGTTTACATCCTGGATGATTCGAATATGTGTACACAGTAAGATCAAAACCAGAATACTTTGGATACCAGAGACCCATAAATTGAGTTGCTTTAAGGTATTTAAAGATTTGTTTTACAGCCGATAGGTGAGATTCCTTAGGGTTTGCTTGATATGTAGCACAGAGACACATAGCAAACATAATGTATGGTCAACTAGCCGTGAGGTATAGCAATGATCCAATCATTCCACGGTAAGTCTTAACATTCATCGGTTTTCTAGATGGATCTGTGTCAAGCTTAGTTCCCGTTGCGAATGGTGTTCTCATTGTGGAAGAGTTGTGGAGTTGGTATTTCTTTAATATGTCTGAGACATACTTAGCTTGGCTAATAAAAATATCGTCCTCCCTCTGTTTTACTTGCAAGCCGAGGAAAAATGTTAATTCTCCCATCATGCTCATTTCAAACTCGCTCTTCATCAAATCAGAGAACTTATCACAGTGCCTCTTGTTTGTTGAACCAAAGATAATGTCGTCCACATAAATCTGTACTAGAAGCATTTCACCTTTATACCTCTTAATGAACAAAATAGTATCGATTTTACCATTTTCAAAACCATTTGATAAGAGAAAAGACGAAAGACGTTCATACCAGGCTCGAGGTGCTTGCTTAAGTCCATACAGAGCTTTGTCTAAAAAATAGACATATTCTGGATGTGTGGAGCTTTCAAACCCCGGAGGTTGTTGAACATAGACTTCCTCCTTCAGCTTACCATTTAAGAAGGTTGACTTGATGTCCATTTGATAGACTCGGATTCCTTTATGAGCAGAAAAGGCTTAGAAAAAGCGTATAGCTTCTAGCCTTGCTACTAGCGCAAAGGTCTCGTCATAGTCTATGCCTTTCTTTTGGCAATAGCCTTTTGCTACGAGCCTGTCTTTATTCCTCACAACGATCCCATCCTCATCCTTCTTGTTCCTGAAAACCCATTGACAACCAATTGCAATGTTATCCTTTGGTAATGGTACAAGAGTCCATACCTTATTCCTTTCAAATTGTTGGAGCTCTTCTTGTAGGGCTTCATGGACTTTATTAGGCTCTACCATGCTTAGAAAGTTTACGAATAAACATTCATTAGTTGTGGCAGCCCTTGTCTTTACACCGCTTGAACATTCACCAATGATCTTTTGAAGAGGATGATCCTTTGTCTATCTTGTTGTTGGGACAGATACAAAAGTCAGGGACATTTGATCACGTTCCACATGCATATTAGACATTTGGCTCGTGGATAGCGAAGAAGGTTCTACTTTCTCCCCCTCAGATGATGGTACAGAGGAACCAGGTTTAGAAACAGAGGTGTTATGCTCTATCTCTGTATGACTGGGCTCTGATCCAGAGCTTGTCTACTCTGGTTGTGGATGAGCACAATCACCGGAGGAAGCAGAGGTGTGTGACTGACCAGAGTCAGATGTACTTGTAGTTTATGATTCTTCACTTACACGGGCAGATTCATCTCTTGGTGCACGTACAGAGATGTCTTCATCGCCATAGAAGTCTTCAAATAAGAGCTTGAGTTCCAATTCCCTTGACTTCATTTGAGAATTGGAAGTCTGGTTGTTAAGCTTGAGTCCAAAGCTGATGTACTCAGAAGTCACTTGTTCTTTATCGTCGAACGAGAAGTTGATGCTCTCCATGACAGTCTTTGGTTCGTTTATTGAAGACTCTGTATGCCTTGGCTTTTGTGGAGTAACCAACGAACTTGCCTTCATCGGCCTTCTTATCAAACTTGCCAAGTTGATCACGGTCATTCAGAATGAAGCATCTGCAACCAAAGACATGTAAAAATTTAACATTAGGCTTTCTTTCATTGATTAATTGGTAAGGCGTCTTCATATGCCTCTTTACCATCATTGCTCTATTTTGGATAAAGCAAGCGGTTGAGATGGCTTTATTCCAAAAGTGGGTTGGAAGACCAGAGCTTGCTAGCATTGTTCTTGCTGCTTCGACCAGAGTACTAATCTTTCTTTCTACTGCACCATTTTGCTGTGGTGTTCTTGCTGCAGAGAAGTTCTGAGTTATGCCCTCATTGTCTAAGTACGCATCAATCTTTGCGTTCTTAAACTCTGTTCCATTGGCACATCTCAGCTTTTGAATTTTGCTCTGTAGAAGAACTTGAATCTTGGGCATCAGCTTGATCAACAGCTCTAGGACATTTGATTTCTGCCTTACAAACTCAATCCAAGTATATCGTGAATATTCATCACTTAAGACCGGGATATACTTCTTACCAGACAAGCTCTGCACTAAGATTGGACCACAAAGATCAACATGAAGCATATGCAAAGGTCTGACATAGGACACATCTGTCTTTGTTTTGTGGGATGCTCTTTTGAGCTTTCCCATTTCACACGCAGAGCACAGATGGTCTTTTTCGAACTTTATGGCAGGAAGTCCGTCAACCATATTATTCTTCACAAGCTTCTCTATATTTTGGAAATTTAAATGAGACATCTTGTGATGCCAAAGCCAGGCTTCTTCACACTTGTGAGATACGAGACAGAGAGTCTTTGAATTATCTCTTGGTGAGAAGTTCATGAGATATAGATTTCCCTTTCGTTTGGCTCTTAGCAACTCCTGACCTAATTCTGACATAATGGAGCAAGCTTCCATTTGGAACTTGACATTGTAGCTAGAATCACATAGTTGACTTATGCTCAAAAGATTATGTTTAAGCCCAGAGACATAAGCAACCTTAGAGACAGAAACCTTACCTTGTAGAAGAACTCTATATCCCTTTATCTCTCCTTGCATGTTATCCCCAAAGGTTACTTTTCCTCCAATCTTCTTTCTATATGAGGAGAGCAACCTCTTATTCCCGGTCATGTGTCTCGAGCATCCGGAGTCGAGATACCAAATGTCCACATGCGGCTTCTGCAAAACAAATTATAGGGATTTAGGTACCCATTTCATAATGGGTCCTCGATGATTAGGGGTAGAAGATTGCTTTTTAGCTTTAGGGAGAGGTTTCGTCTCAGCACCTGAGTTACCAGACTTAGCTTTAGGATCCTTCTTTCTCTTATGGGTCTTCTTAGAGTTTATCCTTGATGACCCAAAGAGAATACAGGTAGGATCAGAGAAATGTTGCTTTAACTTATGCAGCAGAGAGAAACATTCACAATTATGAACACATTTTGAATGACAAAATGATTTATTTGATTTGAAAAACATATTATTACAATCATTCCTAGCATTGGTAGTTCTAACAAACTTCCTATCTAGATCTGATTGTTTTGACGACTTTGAATGAAACTTCTCAGATTTCTTCCTTCCTACTCCTTTGCCTCTGAAATAGAGGAATTAAAATTAGAGTTGGCAGCGGATTTTCCCTTCTGTTTCGGAGTGAACTTAATTGGCTTAGATTTTGAATTAGAGCCCTTCGATGCAGAGGAAACAGAATTTGTACTCTTTGCCTTGTATTTAAACTTTGGAGCGATTTTAGCTCTTGTTGTCATGCTAACAAGGCCAGAACCTAGGACAATCTTTTTCTCATTTGGAAGTTTTGCAACCTCTGGTTCTTTAGCTACAATCTCTGTCTCAACTTGCTCCTTAATCAAGTCCACCTCTGACTCAGAGTCAAAGTCAAGAAAATCCTTGTCTTAATATCGAAATACAGAGGTATCATTAAGAACTTGAGATTCTCGTATGCATGAGCTAGAGCCTTCTTTCGTCTTTTTTTTTTAAGAACTTTCAAAAGTATCCAAGGAATTACTCTCAGAAGAATCTGCATGACCTTTAGGAGGATAATTCAAGGCCTCAACCAAGTCTTGCTCGAAACCTGTCTTATCGTTTTTGTGAAGTCATCCAATAATTTTGGATCCACAGTTTTAAAAAAAATTATGTGGATGAACTCTTGATTTCATCTGGTTCTGGTTTGACAACCTCACTATTAGTCCTAAGATGTTCAAGATTTGTAGAGCCAAAACAAAAGATCTCGTCTGTCTTCTGTATGCTTTTTAAATCAACTTGTGGCATACACTTTGAAGAATAAGAGATATTTTTTTAATTTTAACATTTGAGTTTTGGCCCCAATCTCAAGCCTACATCTTTTGAAAGGTGAAGCTGTAAACAAAATTGGAAAATCTGGTTTTTGCTTTTTGCCTAACCTAAACACAGATTCAAGAGTAGTTTTCTTCTTCTAGGTGAGGTCTAGGTCTGTATAACCTATCCCTGCTCTATACTGTTGAGAATTAACTTTTTCATACACCTGTTGAGCATCTTAATATTTCTTGATCAAGAGCTCTTTTGTTTGTAAGCTCTGGTGTAAGAACTCCCTTTCCTTTTGAAAATAATTTTTGAGGGTCTCAGAGTTTAATCTGTCACGTTCCTTTTCTAAAAGATCTTTTTCTTTCTTCTGTATAGCCTAAGCACTCTGATTTAAGACTTGTTTCAGTGGATCGTTTTGTTTGCAAAAGTTTTTCATTTTCCACTGATAATTATTGTTTCTCTACAGTTAGCAGCTCTATCTCCCGTTCAAAGAATAATTTTTTCTTTTCCAAAGATTTCCTTTTGGATTTTTCGACAGAGAGCTTTTGTTGTAGGTTAACAAAATCATTCAAAGCATAGATGCTTTCATCCAGGTCAGAATGAGAATAACCAGAGATGGAACATACCTGGGAGTCGGAGTCAGATCCAAACTCTTCTCTATCGTTCTCAACAGCCATCCCACAAAAATGGGCTTGGTCTTCTTCTTCGGATGAGGAGTCAGAGACCCAGTTCTCCTGTTCAGCCATGAGATTCCTTTTTGATTGATTATACTTGTACTTGTTTTTTAGTATAGTTCATCTTTCACCAAAGGGCCTCTGCACTCTTTGGAGTAGTGCCCCATTTTGCCGCATCTAAAGCATCTAACACTTGCTTCTTCTGTTGTGATGGCTCTTCCTCCTTCTAGTTTGAAATAGAGGGAGGATTCCTTCCTTCAAAAGCTCTGCCTCGACTACGATCGCCCTGCCTTCCTCGTTTTTCGAAGACCTTCTTCCCAAATATTATTTGAAATTCCTTGGTGATCAGGGCCAAGGAATGTGCAAAAGCACTAATATCGTCGTCTTCAGAGCTAGACACTCTGTCTTCTTCATCGCTCTCCATAATGAGAGCCTTATTTCCCTTCCTCATTTCCCCTTTGGATCTATGTTTTCTGTGTGGCTGGCATGATCCTGTCTCTTTTAAGTCAGAGACAAGAGCCAGAGGTCCACCTAGAGCGACCTTGGCTTTCAGCACTTCTTGCTCTTGAGCTTGCAGAGTCCCATACACGTCGTGCAGCGTCCATTGCTCCTGATCTTGATTCGCCTGGAGAGACATTGTCAAGTTTCCCCATTCTGCATTCAACCTCGTCAAGAAGAGCATGTTGTTCTCCTCTTGTGCTCTGATCACGTCACATTTGCCACACTTGTTGATCAGTGTGTTGAACCTATGATAAGTCTGTTCTAGAGACTCATCGGGAAGCACCTGGAAACTATTGTACTCGTTTAAGCATTGAGCACGATAGGTTTTCTACATCTTTATCTCCCCTTCCAGCTGGTTTGCCAATTGATCCCATAGATCCTTGGCGAAATCGCACGCGTCAAGAGATTGAAAAATCTCATTTGGGAGTGCCATGATCAAAAGCCTTTTGGCTATCTAATCCACCTCCACTCTGCGTTTGTCCTCATCGTTCCAATCACAACGAAGCTTGGGTACTCTACTGGCAGGTACTTCAACCGTATCGCCAGCAGCAGGAATACGAGGAATAATAGTAGTAGGGACATAAGGGGCGTTTAGAATCCACTCGTAAAGTTCGAGGTCAAGACCCTCATAAAAATTAATCATCCGAATTTTCCATTGGGGATATTCTTCCCTAATGAGAGTCGGAGTTTTGGTCAGAGATCCAGCATTGTACATGGAGTTCTATGTTTGACTAGACATTTTTGATTAAAAACTTTTGAGAAGAAGATTGACGAGAAAGTGATGAACAACGTAAAAAACGATTTTCAGAATATATAAAAGCAAACGTTTTAAATGCAGTAAAAATAGGAGTGAAATTCCTTTTTAAAACGAATAATCAGAAAAATAAGAGTAGAATCCAGATGGATATCGATCGACTAATCAATGAGTTTGATTAGCAGGCTCTGATACCAATTGTTGAAACCTAGATACTCTTAATTACCAGAAAACACAGTTGATAAATAATATGATTGAAATACAAACATTGTACCGAGTATGATCAAGCGAAATATTCAGATTGTATAAGAACAGAAAAGGACTTGAATATGTCGAATGTTTTTATTAGATGAAAGTAATGAACAATCAATCTAAAATGTATTCTCACAATAAAAAGGTATAGTATAAGCCGGCCCTCTCAGGTGATTTGAACCTGAGGAGGAAGCCTCCTTATATACGCCTAGGTCAAACAACTATTATTGGATCTTAAATTCAGCTTTGATATTGATCTAATACTCTGAATGAACTCTAAGACGATTAAAGTGCAGCAGAAACAATAATAAGAACATAACAGAGTAAATAAATCAAGAACACACAGTCAAGATAAAAAAAAAGATGAACACACAGTCAAGATAAAAAAAAAGATGAACACAGGAGAATTGCTTCAAAGGTTTTTCAATTGATTCAATTGAAAAATTAGACGATTACAATACTGGAAGCACACTAACTACAAAGGCCTTAGCCGCTATTTATACTAGTTCCTAACGACCTTAGAGACCAGATCTTACACGTGTCTTCATCTGAGCCGTCCAAATAAAGTCGATTAAGTCCTAGTCACGTGAGAAGCACATGCAGCTAATAACCATTGAAAAACAGTTGGAACATAATCTTCACAGAAGATGAAATCCGTAGATCCTCTGCGAGCCATCTCAGAGGCTCTGCTATAATTGACTTGCATGTTCTTATTGACAGAGGACCATTTTCCAGAACCTCTATGAGAGACATCAGAGGTTCTGTCACACTTTACTTGCTCGAATATAAGGCTTCTGTCGTTAGTCCTCTGTTGTCTTCTATGGAACATATCCTTCTGTCAAGACTTGTAGAATACTTTTTCTATACTTTTACAAGATGAAAAATGAAGCTAACAATCTCCCCCCAAGTATGAAATAGTAAAATTGGACAAATGGGTGCAAGAAATGACTAATGAAAAAATACAAGAGGAGATTAAACTCATCATCTGAAAAATAATTACATTAATAAACGAATTAAAAGATTGTAAAGGCCTACACTATTACAAGAGTTTAATCCACAGCAGAGTCTGGATAATCATCTACAGCAAATTGCAGATCAGACTTGATGGTTTTGTAGACTTTGAATATCCATTCTCTAAAAGAGACTTGAACCTTGATCGTTTCCAGAAGGTTGGTCACTTCATCCGCCCTTATATGCCCTCTTTGCACCTCTGTCACCACTAAGTTGAACACCCATTCGAGAGACTCTGTGGAATACTTGTTCGTCTCTATTGGATCAAAGAACCTTAGAATCTCATTCTTGTCCAGGAACACAAACCCAAAGATGGGATTCTGGACAATGGTGTTGGGATGAAATCTAAGCAACCAACTTGGTCTGTTCTTTGGAGGAGAAATTTTCAGATCTGGCTGGGCCAACCTCATAGCAATGTCGAAATCTTTCTGGCTGTAGAATTTGACTTGAGCGCGCATTACCTCAATCAGTCTTTTGAGAGAAATCAAATATGTTGACCTCCTCTCCATCTATTTGTTCAATTTCTTGTGTAGGAATATTAGGTCAAATACGCAGAGGTTGTGGAGGTCAGCATCTGTGAAAGTATATAGGTTTCCATCATCCCTTTTTACCACGTACTGAGTGTATAGCACGGTCTTCTTTAGCATAATACGCAGATAAATGGTTTCGAGTGAAGTGATCACATGCTCTGAGAAGACCTGCTCTGGTGGCCTTGTGAGTTTTGAGAAGTGGAACTTTGCAATGGCAGAGGGCATTCCTATAAGCTCTGGGTCATAAGGGGGCTCTGTGTCCACGGCTGAGTAACGCCACCGCAGAATCTCCTCAACAGTGGTTATGGGCTCTGTGCGCACCTTCTGCGTAGGAATCTTGCTCATAGATTCAAGGATCTCAGATACCCTCCCCACCGTGGCAGATTTTGGCATTCTGGATTCTTCTTCTAGTATAGGCCTCTGGGTAGACCCCTCTAGTAGAATAGGCTTGACAGTTCCTACCAGAGCGTCAAATGTACCCGTGGACGTTTCTTCTGGTATCTTCGCGAGTTTGGAAGAAGAGCCTTCTCCAACTCTGGGGATGGGGGCTCTGCCCTTTCTGGCCTGTGCCTCTGCCAAAGAAGCCTTTAGTGCTCGAACAAGATCCAGGTCATCATATTCTTCTTCATTGATCTCCTCTAGCGTTTCAGAGCTTGACCCCTTCTGTGGCGACTCCTCTACTGCTTTACCCTTGCCTTTCCCCTTAGGCTCTGGAGATTTGTCTTTTGAGAATAGGGCAGCAGTAGAGTCCACTATTTTTAGTGGTTTGGCAGAGGTTTTCTTCTTTGGTTCCTCTGTCTTCTTCTCCCCCTCATGACGATCATGGTCATCGCCTCCTTGATCGTCATGGATTTTAGTGGCCTCTGTCTTGCAAGTAGTAAGGGGAGCCTTCTTCAATCGCCTTAGAATTTTGGAAGCCGCCTTCTCCATCTTTTCAATGACCATCTCAGCATTCACAGAGGCATTGTTGATGTCCATCTCTGTGGCCCATTTCA
>NC_037544.1:10108636-10109865 GCF_001531365.2 Cynara cardunculus var. scolymus
GTTAATGATCTCAGAGGCTTTAGAAGAAGCTTTACACCATCCTTCAATGGTAGCTTTCTCAGCCTTGAGTTCAGCGATGGCTCGCTCACGCTCAGCGATAGCCTTTTCACGTTCAACAGTGATGGTTTGGTTTACAATAACAGAGGTCAGTTCTTTGATCTTAGAATGACAAATCTTCAATTGTTCATGAAGATCAACATTAAGCATTTCAGCTCTTGATTTGCCATTGAGGGCATTGTAAAGGTCAACCATCAAAGTATCTAGTGCAGAAAGACTAGAAGAAGAAGAGGGTTCATTCAGGAAGCATACATGAGTAGAAGAAGATGGCTCTGAGGAGGTGGATGCTTTTGAAGATCCTTCATCAACATTAAAGGCCATCATGCAGACGTAGGCTTTATCTTCTTCATCAAAAGATGATTCATCAGATGATTTAGCCCAGTCATGCTCTTCAGCAACAAGACCTTTAGACTTGTGCTGGTTTTTCTTCATCTTCTTGTACTTCTCCTTCAGTTTAGAGTACTTTTCATGTACGGTCCTGAAGGAGGAATGAGCTTTAGAGGATGGCATCACAGTCTTCTTCGATCTACATTCACCTGCAAAGTGTCCAGGCCGGTGACAATTATAGCAGACAGCTGAAGCCTTGTCTATTCTTTCAGACTTTGGCTTCTCCCTAAGGGATAGCTGAGGAGATCTGCGGAATTTACTCTTATTGGTGAACCTCCTAAATGACTTAGTTAGGAGTGCCAAAGACTCATCAAAATCTGTTAAAACAGATTCTGGAATGTCCTCAGAAGAGTCCATCTCCGTGATGACCACGGGAGGTAGAGAAGAAACAAAAGGAGTAGAAGTATCAACTGAAGAAGATTAAGAGATCAAAGCTAAAGAAGAGCTTCTCATTTCCCTGGATTCTTTTACAAGATTCGTTTTCAGTTGACGAGATTGCTCATGGTTAAGTAGAATCTCGTATAAAGACGAAAGAGAAAGAGAAAGAGTGGACATGTCATTTGACATCTTAAGACACATGGAAAAGGTGTCCTAAGACTCAGGAAGACATTCTAGAAACTTAGTCAAAGTTTCAGAATTAGAATATTCCCTGYCGACAGCCCTAAGATCAATAAGAAGGCAATTAAAACATTGATGTACTTCAGACAGTGTCTCGGACTTTCCACAGAGAAAGCTTTCATACTGTCTTACTAGATTGATCTTTCTAGTCTCCTGAACCTGAGTGG
>NC_037544.1:10110640-10123735 GCF_001531365.2 Cynara cardunculus var. scolymus
CTCTCATGCATGGAGAAGAAAACACTTCTATTTATACCCAGTGTATTAAATGAATATTTAATGCAATAAGGTAGGGTATAGAGTGCGTGTCAAGCCTTAAGAGGAAGGCTTGTCCTTTGCTACAGTTTGAGCAGACATCCTTGCCTAAAGTTGGTGGACAAAGAGTCGACTAATCGGCTCCGTACCGTACTAACTTTAGTAAGGGTATGGGTTTGTCCTTTGTGTGCAAAAGGACAAGACAACAACAATCGTGCTAAGCAAGCTTCCTTTGATCGCTGAATGTTGGAATGACCTGAAGGTCTCATTATCATTCGCTGAAGCTAGAGCAGTCTTCGCTGAATACCGCTTCAGATCACGTACTCGCCAGTCTCTAATCTTCAGTTTCAGTCTTCGACATTCGCTGAAGGTTCTTTGGTGTGAGTGTTGTCTTCTTGAAGTATTGTGTCTCTGAGATTTACAAAGCAAGTTCTTCAGCGATCACTGAACATACTCARTRTYTVATMRCTGGAACTGAAAATACADAAACAAAATTACATCGATAGATAAAAGGGATTATCATCAAATCACTGAGAGAGAGGATCAACAATGAATGAAAGAATTGAAAGAATAGATCACCAAATGTAATTGATTTGATTGAGAGAGAAAATTACAACTCTAATCTGATTACAATCTGCTAATGACTTGATAATGACAATTACATGGAAAATACTATTTATACTAAGGAAATAGTAAAGCTACACTATTACAAAGGCATGTAAACAAAGGAGAAACTTGAATACAAAAATAAATCTCTTACTCAAACACAACAAATAATTTCTTTTATGAGGAAAATGGAAGTACTGAACAACCTCACTATTCCTTCTAAAAGAAGTGATCATGGTACTATGTTAAAAAACAATACTATAGAAAAATTCTTTGAGAACAAGGGAATCTCTCACAACTTCTCAGCTGTGAGAACTCCTCAACAAAACAGAGTCGCTGAAATAAAAAATCGAACGATCATTGAAGCCGCTCGATTAATGAAGCCGTTCAATTTTGGGCTGAAGCTATCAACACTACATGCTTTACTCAAAATCAATCGCTGATCGTTAAGAGATTCAAGAAGATAGTCTATGAACTTTTTCATGGAAGAAAACCCACTCTCAGATTTCTATATATCTTTTGTTGTAATTGGTATATTTTAAACAATAAAGACAATCTTGGAAAGTTTGACCGCAAAGATGATGAAGGAATCTTTCTTGGATATTTTTCAGTATCCAAAGCCTTCAGAGTATTCAACAAAACAAGACAAACCATTGAAGAAACAATTCATGGTACTTTTGATCAACCCCGTTCAGCAAACTCTAAACCCATCTCTGATGATGAAGAAGAGTTGAATAAATGGATGATATCTCATTTTAGAGAACCTGAAGCTTCATTCAGCAATCAATCGAATGCTGATCAACCAGAGGTTGATGATGATCCACATTTTATCCTTGGCATGAACAATGATGGAGTTGAATCCTCTTCAGGGATCTCTGCAGTTCATATTAGTCATTTGCCACCCTTTATCACCTCAAATGTTGATCTTTCAGTCACTGAACATCTCTTAGTAGATGATTCCTTACCTGAGACTCCCTTGGCAATTCTGATGAATGCTAAAGAATCCTTTGCCGAAGCCTCAACCTCCATACATGAGCCACCTATATCTGAAGATGCTAACTCAATTCATCCTCTAGCTCAACAATGGACAAAGAATCATCCTAAAATTCTTGGTGATCCAAATGCAGGTATTCAGACTCGACATGGTCTAGGTAATAACTGTCTATTTGTTAATTTCATCTCTTCTTGAACCCAAAAAAATCGGTGAAGCTATCAACAACCCAATTTGGGTCAATGTTATGCTAGGAGAACTCACTAAGTTTGATCAAAACAAGGTTTGGAACCTTATCCCTCGTCCATTCAACAAAACTGTTATAGGCACCAAATGGGTGTATGGCAACAAGTTGGATGAACATGGTATTGTAATCTGTAACAAGGCTAGACTTGTTGCTCAGGGATACATACATGAAGAAGGCATTGATTATGATGAAACTTTTGCTCTGTGGCTAGACTCAATGATATTATATTATTCTTAGCCTATGCTGCCTATAAAGACTTTAAAGTCTATCAAATGAATGTAAATAACGCTTTTTCTGAATGAGAAACTATTTGAGGAAGTTTATGTTAAACAACCTCTAGGGTTCTATGACCCTAAGTATCCAGATCATGTCTATTGACTGGATAAAGCACTTTATGGGTTAAAATATGCTCCTCGTGCCTGGTATGACACCCTTTATTCATTTCTCAACTATGAGAAATTTGAATGTGGAAAGATTGATCAAACCCTATATCTTATGAAAATTAAGGGTCATATCATTCTTGTTTTGATATATGTCGATGACATTATATTTGGATCCAAAAATCCTTTATTACATGTTCGATTCTCTAAACACACGAAGAAAGAATAGAAAATGAGTATGATAGATGAACTAACATACTTTCTTGATCTTCAGATTAAGCAATATGAAAAGTAATATTCATTAACCAAAGTAAGTGTGTTAAAGATATGTTGAAGAAATTCGACTTAACCCAAAGCTTAGTTATGAAGACTCCCATGGCACCTCTTTTAATGCTAAACAAGGAACCAAATAAGAAACCTGTGAACGTGTTGTTCCAGTTTTAATCAATCAATTAAAAATTCAGTTCAAGAACTCAAGATTCAACAATGGCAGACTTCAAGAAATGTAGAGAGAGGGTTTTCTTAAAAGGATTTGATTAACTCTTCAAAAGATTATAAGTGTAGAAAAATGAACGTACTCCTAAAATTACAAAGCAACTAAACTATTTAATGTAAGGAAATTACAAAAGAAACTTACAAGCTTGAATACAACAATCAAAACACAAATATTGAACCCAACGTTCTCCTCCTTTGAATTGAAGCTCTGGATATAGAGAATCTTGATCTTCTGAACCCAAGGTGAGTTCCAAATCTTCTAATGGCATTCCAATATTCTATATTTTTGTCAAATAACTCCAAGGCTTTAAGAAGCAAGAACCTTTCTCTCAAATTCATCTTATCTGATGCTAAAGATTTGTCATCTTCTAACTTCTTTGATTCCAACTGTTTTCTGGTCATCTTGATCATTCCATCATTGTACTTTTTAAGCTCTTTGAATCTTAGAAACCTTTTAGCTCCCTCAGAATTCTCATATACCACACCCAACACCAGATCTTCAAGAATCATAAACAAAGAGTAACCATCAACGTCTTCAAGTTTTTGATTAGGGGTTCAACAAATTAACTTTCTTTTGGTTGCTCTTATAACCCACCTGAACATCTATCACTGAAGACAATTTACTTTGACATTTTAGGAATCTTTTGACAGCCTCCAAAGCTCTGACGACTCCTTCCAATATGATAGTTTGGTTTCTAAAACCATGATACATGAACTCCAAGTCTTCTAAGTACAAGTTGGGAAAATCAGCTTCATTGAAGTAACATTCTTTATCGTCTTGTCTTAGAATATAAAAGACAGGATACCATACTCTTACGAGTTTTCTGGCATCCACCTTTTTGATCTCAACAATTCGGTGTTTTGCCTTTACAAAATAAATGGGTTAACGTTTAGCATTCAAGAAGTACTTGTATTCTTTTCTGTACTCTAGGGTTTCTTTACGAATACCCAAGATTTTGTTAATGCTCAGGTCTTTCAAAGAATGAACAAAGATGTCAGTATAAATATCTTCAAACGGTTCTATGGTTCTGGTTATATCCCACTTTGGAGCTACTATCTTCTCTGACATCCGAAAATACCTTCTTGAAGATGAAATTTTTTTAGAACATGGTGGAGAAGTTGAAGACGATACAAATGGTGGTTCTGCTACAGGTCCAGGTTCTTCTTTTCGCTTATTCGAGAAACGAAATTCTAGCTTATTATCATTCAAATCTGCTTCAAAGTCAAACATTAGATTGTCTGACTCAACATCTTCTTCTTCCGACTCTACAAAGAACTCCTGACCTTCACCTTCAATATCAGCAAAAAAATCATTAAAACCAACATTAGCAGATAAACCCAACAACCTCCTTATTTTTGCAATGGAGTCCTCCAGCTTTTCAACCATCGGCTCGATCTCTAGGTTTTCATAAACAACCATCTCCATCCCAGTCCCCCTTTTTCAATAATGATTAGAATTCAACTCTTCAAAATCTTCACTCTCTTCTGAATCAACTCCCAAAACCTCGAAGACTCAGCCACTTTTTGTATTTTTATCTCCCCTTCATGATGATCAGGATCGTCTTGGTCATTATGTCTCCTTTTTCGATTAGTGACTTGAGCTTTGCATGAGGTTTCTAGGATAGAAACTCTTTTAGCAAGTGCATTCAGTGAGTTTTGGATATTTTGGGTAGAAGAGGCAATTGTTGAGAAAAGCTTTGACAGGCTCGAAACAACAACACTTTGGAAGTTATGGAACTCTACAGCTCGAAGGGTTTGGTATTCTTCCATAGATTGTCTTAACATTGCTACCAAGTCAGCATCTACCGCGTCCATGTTAGGTTGAGAAATCATCTTAGCATATAACATAGACTTTAGATCGTCCATCGAAAGATCCGTTTCTTGTTAAGGTTGAGGTGGTGACAACGAAATACGATTTTCTTCCACTGCTGGTTCCTTTCCATTGATCAAAATCTTTAAACCATTATCTTCTCCATTAGAGTATCTTGAACACCCTTTTGGGCGCCGTTCAGGTTTTCCCTTGACAGAAAGTCGGGTAATGTAACACCTGGATCACATAGATTACCAATTGAAAAAACAATTGAATAAACCGTTGCATCTACATTCAATGTTGGAATAGTTTTAGCATTGGTAGGACTTTCAACATGTCCTCGCAAAAATTCATCTAGTGACTCTACTCTGGTCGTTCTGGCATGTTCACTAAGAACAACAGATTAAGCAAAAAATGTTCTAGTAACTTGTGTACCTAAAGAAATTGGAATGGAAGGATCTAGACTCGAAGTGAAATCCAAAGAAGTCATAGACGAGGGCTGTTCTCTACTTGTTTCAGTATCTAATTCCTCCGAATAAGGAACATATTGATTTTGTGCTAGATCCCTATGTGAAGATGAAACTGACACCTGTTAAGAGGCATTAGAGTGGCTGGGGGGTGTGCAATTGCATAGATGGGTGGACTATGCCTTCTTCAATGAATGAATGTCAACAGTAGGTGTAGTTACCTGTCTTCTCATAAAAGTTAGGATAGGAACTATGTTTTCTTCTTGTGTTCCTCTCACACTCTCTGTTGATCCTAGGTCTCTTAATTTAACACAACGATTTAAGTTAATAACACCTAAATCTAACGTTTGAACGAAGAAACGTAATGAACAGTTTGAAATATATTCAATAACGTACGAAGCTTTAAAAATTTCATTATAATAACGATGATGAGAAGGTGTTGTTAAATTACAGGAGATATGAATGCTATTTATACTTGCAATCTAGTCTAAGAGATAACAATCTAAGAGGAGATATCTATGAGATAAACTAGAAGATATCTATCAAAAAGAGATGGTGATTATCTCTAACTACCTAGAATAATTGAATTATGCTGGCGATGAGTCATGTGACATCCAAACTCCACATTTGCATATAACATATATTTCATATCAAAGAAATACAGATTACACCATATTAATCCCACTAGTATAGTGTTTCTATATGTATAGAATTCACAACTGAAATTTTCAAAAGAAAACCCTGAACTATCACATGTATGTCTACATGTATCTTCAAAATAACAGATTGATTTTCAAAACATAACAGATAAGCACATAAGGAAAAATAATCATATTTTCCCCTTCCCCTTAACAACCCAAGACACTGCTAGCCTTACAATGCATATTTAAAACAAAAAACGAGGGTTAGACCGAAAGGTCTAGTGAAATATCTCTTTCTTTGCAATTATAGGGTGAAGATCACCAAAATTTATTTAAAACCAAGTTTTCATATAAAAAAAATCATGTTCTCTGAAATTTGTATAAAATATAGAGATGCAAAACTCCTCTGGCTCAACTGGTGAGAACTCTTTGGGTTCTTAAAGACCAGCGTCCTTCTGGTTACTGAAGACCAGAACTCCTCTGTCTCTAAGGGACAAAGTTCTTTTATTAATCAACTCCTCCAGTTGTCCAGAGCCTCTGCTTCGACCAACCAGAGCTTCTGTACTTAAACTCTCAAAATGACAAAGTCTTTCATTTGACAAGAGACCCTCCTGACGTCTAGAGTCTCTGATCCAAATGGACCAGAATAGAAATTTAAGGAAAAGGATTATTTAAAATATAACCAGAGTTCCTCTGGTTCTCTATTTTATTTGTAAAGAGATAGAATTTAAAGAATATATAATAAGTTAAGTTTCAAAAGACAGAGCTCAGACACAAAGCTCAGACAGTATTCTCAAATACAGAGCTTATAGACTCCATTCTCAGACACATAGAGATCGAACACCATTTTCAAATAMTGAACTTAGATATAGAAGTTTCAAAATACATCTTTCATGACACAGAACCTCTGTATAGTACAAATAGAGCCTCTGGGTCATATATGAAAACACTTTGAAAGACTAAATGCGTAACCAACTTCTCAATATAGAGTTTCTGTTTGACACATACAGAGTCTTTGGATCACCATATTCCCAAAAATATTTGAAAAGTTTCCTATATAACCAAAGGCTCCCTGGTTTCTTCTAAAGACCTACCAGAGCTCCTCTAGTTTCAAGTACATACTTGAAAAGATTTCTCATACGACTAGAAGCTCTCTGGTCTATGCTGCAGACCAACCAGATCTCTTGTGGTTCAGATCAAATACTTGTTTTCTCACAATCAATTAGAAATGAATACTCTGATTTCATTAAGATCATTTGAAATCAAAGGCAAATAATGCCTCTGGCTAAGAGCCGGTTTTCCCCTTCTTAATAACATCTAAGTTATTATTTCAATAAGAGCAATATCTCTATGTTCCTAAGTCACAGAGAAATGTTAACCCAGAGCTATTGTCTGTTGTTGACGTACTAACCAGAGTTATCCAACTGCCACCCTTATCCCGTGGTACACCTCTCCTTGATATACCACCCTTATCACCTCTCAAATCTACAGTTGAAGAGATTCGTACAGGAACAGACCTAAGTCACAACCGTCCTGTGGAAACTTTATTTCAAATAAGAACAGACCAAAGTCACAAACGTCCTGAAGAAACCTGTTGGAACCCAGATACTCTTAATTTGTAGAAATAATGTTTGTGTGAAATAAGAATCAAGAACATCAAAGTATTTCTATTGATTAAACAAGATATTCAAAGAAGAAAGTAAAGCAATAAATAAAACTTTGAATAACCGAATGCTTTTATTGATAATAATGAACAATTTGAAGAACAAAAGGTAATCTCACAACAATTCGCGTATAGTATAAGTCGGCTCCTTCAGGTGATTTGAACCTGAGGCGGAGGCCTCCTTATATACGCCTAAGTCTAACAAACTAAGCTATAAAAAAGGCGTGGAACTCTGAGCTGACTGGTCTGCATCCTTATCTTTGACTTCCCTTCAATAGCGGAGCAGACTTGGTCAAGCCGCCTTGAATCTATTAGACGCTTTACGAGAATGTCTGGGCTAACAAATGCTTTCTGTGAAAAGGGTAGCCAGAAGCTCTGCATGAGCATACAAAAGCTCTGCATGTACTATGCAGAGGCTCTGTATATGCAGAAGCTCTGCATGTACTATGTATAGGCTTCGGGTCTTGGAGTTGTTGCTTTATGTCAAGCGCTTATGCTTTTTGGTTCACAAGACTTGAACGATCACGGAGATAGAGCACGGGATCTGTATAAAAGGAACCTTCACTCTGAGTAAGAGCTCTGGTCATTGATCCTCTTCATGAGAGCTCTTAGCCAGATAGTTTCTATAGACTAAGTCCTATTGATTAGAGCAAGAAACTTCTTACTTACACTTTCACAAGTTGGGGTCTAACAATCTCCCGCTAAGTGTAAATAAGAAGGACTCTTACTTGATTTACAAAACAGAAGTCTAATCGAAGACAGATGTTGAAAGGAACCTCTGGTTTACATTAACTATCTAGTGAAGTACAATACGAATGGAAATGGATATTACATCGATTTAAAAACAGAAAAGTACTAACAAAAGATAGAAGGTCTAAACTCTTTGAAGTCTAATGAACTTCCTAACAAGTTCACGAAACTCATGCATATTTCGTATCGACCTTAGGATAATCTTGGCTCGCTTCTTGGCTCCAGGGGTGTTGTCTCTGCTCCTGACTAGATTGTCTCGTATGTAGCACAGAGTAGAGTTGGAGTACTTATAATTCTGGTTGTCTCGAAAGAAGATCTTCTGTTTATGCATGTTTCAAAACACCACTCCCACTTCTGGTTCCACCAAAACCGTCCAGGAGGGGATGCTGTTGATGCCGTGTAAGTCTTCATTTGGAGCAGCCATTGTCAGTTGATCCACTCCTAGATCTAGAGCTAGTTGGAAGTCGAACTTGCTTCTGAAGTTGAGCAGATCTGTCATTGTTTGGCGAATGGCAGAGTTGGCAACAGCGTACTTTACTCCCTTGTCCTTCTTATGATATGTAAAGTAGAACAGATGAAGAAGATCCCACGGATTTAGATTAATGAGGTCACAATCTGTTAACCTACATATCCGTCCGTGAGTCCTTTCCACTGTGTACTCGTAGAACACTATCTGATTATGTGTAAAGGTGCGCTTCTTGATGTCCATGACTTGTTTTATCCCATCAACAAAGTGGACTGCAGTGATTGGTTGAGTGTAGCGATCGAGGAATCTCTGCCTGATGTGCTCTTGAACCATAGGATGTAGACTGATCTTCTGGACCGGTGTCTCTTCTCTTAGGTTGTAGAGGAATTGGTAGATCTCCTCGCTATCTGCCTTGTCTAAAATGGGTTTGTTGAGGGGTGTTGGCATGAACATGTCATCCATATTTGCTTTGATCCGTTGGACACGATCAGAAGGATGCTTTCGTTTATCACCGCTGGTTGTGCCTTATGAGTCTGCTTTATTTGGATTGACAGGTCCCTGCTGCTTCATGGCAGGAGTGACAACCCTGGTCCCTTGAGCAGGGACCCTAGCTCTGTGGGTTTTTGGATGTGGTGGAGGAGTAGCAACAGTTACTTCTTCTAGAGGAATGGGAACCAGAATGTGCATGAGTGACAGATTAGCCACATTCACAGTGACCACCTCTTCTTCTTGTTGTGATGTTGTTGAAGGAGCAGCCATGTCCACATTCACAGAGCCAGGTCTGAATCGTTTGATCCACAAACAACTAGAAGATCTATCACTTCTGTAGTCTTTTATGGCCCGGCTGGCTCTGCCTCTGACGCCATGGGCATTTTCCCTTTGCGAAGCGCCTCTGTGTTGTCTGGCATGGGTTGTCTCTGTTTGCTCTGCCTTGATGAATTTTGAGCTTGTTGGCGTGAGGCAGAGGACATTGGTGTAGAGGGGGCAGCCATAGGTGTTGTACTTGGGATGGCTATAGGCAAGTTCTTCCCCTCTTGGCGATTTTGAGGACCAGACTCGTCTGGGTCCTCATCATCGTCAAGTTGCCTCTTTTTTGATGATTCTGCATAAGAAGATGGATCCCGTTGTCACTTTTGCCTCTTGTCCTCTGCTTGAAGCATCGATTTGATCGTCTCCTTGATGGTCTTTAGGAGTTCGTCGACTGCAACACCAACCTTTCGCATTTTGTCGTCTGATCTATAGTTGAATCAGGCAAGAGTGTCGTTGATGTCCTTTGCTGCTTTTGTGGCTTTGCTATTGAAATCAGTAGTGAAGTCCGCTACCTTTTGTAGGAGTCTATCACCCAGAGCATTCATGACGCTCTATGTGACATAGTCCACAGGTACATTTAGAGGTATAAGGGCCTGGTTGTTAAGAGATGTGGACGCCTCAACCCTCTATATAGATGCGACGACCTGTTGTAATAGTTCTGTATTGGTTGCCGTCAATTCCATGAGAGTATTGATACGAGAAGCATTTGTCGTAGACTCAACTCTTAGTACTTCCAAGGATGCTCGTATCTCATCCATAGTAGGTGTAGAAGGTGACGGCTCTACACGGGCCACGATGAGTTTTAGCTCTTCCAAGGAGCACCGCATAGAGGTGAAAAGAGAATGGAACTCTTCCTTAGTGACATATGCAGATGGTGTAACCTCTGGCTCAACACATGGGCCAGATTGAGTCCCCGTTCCAAGGACGCCTTCATTCACGACTTGATTGACGTTAGTCGGGGAAGGACTTCTAGAGGATCCTCGTGGTTCTCCTTGAGGAGAATTCACTACCTCTGTTCTATCAGGGAGAGTACCCAAGGCTGGTTCAGAGCCAGTTAGAGGGCTCTCCATGAGTGGACTAAAAGACTGGTTGAGAGTCTCAAAGTCTGGTGCACTTATTCCTTGCTCTAAACAAGGTTGGGAGTCTACACGTGCAGATGAGACAAATTCCTCTGTATGAGAAAGTGGCATGATATGGGGAGACATATCACTTATGTTTTCAAAGGTTGCACCCTTTTGAGAGGGTGTTCCTTGTGGTAAGGCTTCCCTTTGGCTAATATAACCAGAGGCAGATGCGACCTCTGGTTGGATAGGCAGGCGTGGGTTTGAGGTCTGCGCCTCTGTTTCAATGATCTCCGTGTCTCGGCCACCGGAGTCAGATAATATGTTTGCACTGGGAGTTGGGGAGGTAAATCTAGTGTGCTTATTTAGCCTAGGCTGCTCTGTCCCGCCCTAAGGCGGAGCAACTGCTGCACCTCCTCCCTATTCTTCCTCTTCTTCTTCTACACTCTCCTCTTCTTCCTCACTTTCTTTTTCTTTCTTACTCTCTTCTTCTTCTTCACTCTCTTCCTCTTCTTCCTCACTTTCCTCACTTGTGTAAGACCTTGCAGCATCATTGTAGTGCTCTTGGTTATCCCCTTGGTTTGGACTAGAGGAGTGAGCCAAGGTTTGACGAGCCTCTTCTTCTGTTTTGAGTCTGGCCTTTTCCCTCAGTCGAGCGATTTCTGCTTGGCGAGCTTTTTCTGCTCGCTCCTCCTCTGCTCTAGCACGAGCAAGCTCAGCTAATCTTTCTTGCTTTGCTCGCTCTGCCTCCTCCTTTTTCTTCTTCTCCCTCTCAGCTTTCTTTCTCCTTGCCTCTTCTCGTTTTCTTTCTTTTTTTCTCTTTCTTGTTGTACTCTCACCCTTTCTTCCTATGCTCTCATTCTCTCTTCTCTTGCTCTCACCGTTTCTCCCTCTGCCTGAGGCCTTGATGTGTCCTCAGTCCTCTCTTCTTCCTCGGTTGTTCCTATGCGTAATGGGGTTCAAGACACTGGTCCTAATGTCTCGCGTATACGTCTGTACGCTCGTCTAATCTCCTTAGACTTCATATAGCTCATGAGCCTATTTGGAATAGGCCTATCTGCTTCATAACCCTCCTTGTTCACTGTTGGTCTGTATTGAGTGAGCACGTTTGCCTTGTGAGGAGGTAAATGGCCCACATCAATATTGTTGTCTTCAAGAGCTGGTCTTAGAAAAAGACCCAAGAATCGTGGAAATAATAGAGACGACAATTGTCTTCCTTTGGCCACTTCTTGACACTTCTTGGCCATGATAGCCTTGAACTCTGTGTAGAGTATCAATGAGTAGTCGAGAGATAAGTCAAAGAAGATTCCGTAGACGATCTGAAGAACATTTGTGGAGCACATGTCGAGGCTCCCTATCTTCCCTGTCAACGATTTGTTGACCAATGTGAAAAGTGTATTCCACATTAGTGGTAGGTATTGACGGCGATACTGTGACGGGTATTGAATGGCCTTGTTGTACCCCAAGAACTTCAAGAAAGCCACTATCTCATCCTTAGATGGGAGAGGGGCGTACTCAAAAAGCTGTAAGTCTGTTTTCGTTGGGATTTCAAGAACCCGCGAAAACATTGATCTTGAAATTCGTACAGTGATGAACTCGTTTGCTGAGGAGACGTAGAAATCTCCAACTATTCCGTGTTGAGATTCAGTGACAATGCAGCATTGCCAGAATTCTTGGATGTATCTTTTAGGAACAAGGTCATCCGTGTTTGTCAATGCTGGGTTTAAGAAGTGGTTTTGGAGGATATTGATGATGGGATGGTATTTGGTGTCAAAGTTTTCAAGTTGGAGGTTTAGGGCATGGTTATTTGGTTTGATAGGAAGAGGAACTAGGTTTTGGCTAGTATCTTCCCTAGTTTTTTGGGTTGTAGTGTGGGTTTGGGAGTTTCCAGATTCGGATGAGGACATGGTTGCAGGTTTTGGGTTTAGAAGGAGATGAAAGAATTTCTAGGGGTTCAAGAAGGAGTTCTTGAATCGAGAAATGGGATGGAGGAAAGGATTTTTGGTACTTACTTGTCAAATAGGATGAACGGTTGAAGCCTGAATCGATCTTTGAACACTGGTTTGAGAGCTTGAAGTTGTGGCAATGGCGGTTGAAGGTTGAAGACGACGGTAGTTCTTGAAATTTTTTTGTAAGCGTAAAAGATTAATTTGGGGGAAAATTTTGTTTAAATAGGATAAAATAGAAAACACTTGAGTG
This sequence comes from Cynara cardunculus var. scolymus, assembly GCF_001531365.2. Classification (NCBI taxonomy): domain Eukaryota; kingdom Viridiplantae; phylum Streptophyta; class Magnoliopsida; order Asterales; family Asteraceae; genus Cynara; species Cynara cardunculus. The sequence continues at coordinate 10,123,263 of NC_037544.1, forward strand.
TTTTAGCGCCCCAAACGTCAGGTAAAAACTGAACCGGTTTTCTCAAAGCCTGTGGGGGCGTGCCACGTGGATTGCCAGCTACAAGTGGCGCCTCCCACGTTTGAAAAGATGAGCTCACAGGTGGTGACGCTTAGTGTAGGTGACAACTTTTATTAAACAATTGAAATAAACTTTACGCCTTCTTAATTGTCGCACCCCGCTAAAGCGGAAACGCGAGGTATGGCAGGCAGAGTCTCATAGCAATAGTGTATAAACAACACAACCATACAATTTAAAACATAGTTACATCAAAACTAAAGTTTACAGTCCCAAATACAAATTTACAAAATAAACGTAAAAGTAGTTTTGAAATCGATAAATGTGACACGTCTTCTAACAAGTGTCACCGTGAGTCTTTCTTACCCTGAAAAAGCATGTCAAACAAGTGTCAACTACAAGAGTTGGTGAGTTCACATGTTTTATATGCACAAAAC
>NC_037544.1:10124015-10135542 GCF_001531365.2 Cynara cardunculus var. scolymus
GTCAGTAACAAGGTGGGTATAACAACCAAATAGCGCTATCCACAAGAATCATGGGTTCAAAAATAAATTAATAGTAGTGGAAATAACGGGGAGTTTCAATCTCAACATATCAATAGTGTATATAATTAAATGCTCATAACAAGATTCATATATCGATATAAATCTATCAAACATTCATTAACCATGCTTTTCACCCCAAAACGAGAAATTRGTAAAAAGGGGCCGTGAAACTCACTTTTGATATAGAGCTCCGCAAAGAAAAAGCAATACGATCCGAATACCACGCTAAATCAACGATTCCCTATCAATAGGAATATCCAAAACCATCACTTATTGATTTATCTCTACCAATGGGGTTTAATAAATCTTAAGTCCTTATTTGTCTACTTATGTTCCATAATATTATCTATAGTCCAAATATACATAATGTCCATATGCTCATTAAAGAATTAATTTATACCGAAAATGATACTATAATCAAATAAAAGATCAACTTTTACAAATTTAACCAAATCCAGAATTCTTGATTCTGGATAGAAACTTAAGTTACATAAAATGATCAAATAAAGTGACATCAAAAATGGGATAAATTCCCATATTTTTATATGATTTATAGCACTGAGTTATAGTCATCATGACCAATCTTCATGTATTTTGGGCATGAGATTATGATTCAAATAATTTATGCAATGCAACATATCACAATTGAAATGGCAGATTGCACCATGTTAGTAAAACACTCATTAAAAGAGTTATACTAGGTGTTCTGCAGAAATTCAAGTTGGAGTGAAAACCTAACACTTATATGAAACTTTTAAACTAAAAATCACTCATTTTGGATGAGTTGAGAAGAAGATATGATACCTTAAAGTCACATGTACACATCTGTCATTAGTTGACAGATTGCACACTTGACTTAAATAAATAGGTTCATGCCTCAAAACATCATATTTTTGAGTGAAACTGGATTAAAATGAATCCTAACTCATAAAAGAATGTTTTAGAAGAAGAATCATACATTGAGAACAAGTAAATAGAAAGATATTAACATTCAAAGTAAGAGTTACCTACTGGTGGTTTCACAGTTTGCACACCTATAGAGTTTTTAGGTGCTTGGAGATCAAAACTCCATAATTTTATGTGATTCCACTTGCATATAGGATACAACCCATAACATTAACTCTCAAAAGAAGAATCATTCTTTTTCATTGGGTTATGAGAGAGATATGATCGATGGAACATATATATACAAATCTGTCAGAATCGGACAGATTGCATGTTCATCTTATTTTGAGTATTTAAAACCTCAAATCACTACAATATTGAGTGAAATCATGGCATTTGAAAGGTGACTCATTAAACTAACATCCAGAAGAAAAAGTCAACAATTTTGGATGATTATCTAGAGAGTTATGGCTGTTCAAAGTAGGGTTTACCTACTGAAAAACTCTCAGATACATATATACAATGTTTTGAGTATTTGGGGGGTCAAAACTCAATGTTTTTGAGTGAAACAAAATGCATTGCAACCCCAACTCTGTAAAAACAAACTTTTAAAAGAAACCTCATGACATTTGAACAAGCCATTTACAAGATATGGACGATTATGTGCCCATGCACATAATCTGTCAGCACCAGAATATGAAGTTTTTAAGAAATTAACCACATAAAATCATGATTTCTTCCTACCTTTTTGAGTTCTAATTTTGGGTCATGGATTATCACCATCAAATAAACATTTTTACATGTTTTTGGTGTATAATCTCACCTTGAGACTCAACATTTTCGAAACATATAGAAAAGAGGATAAAGAATGCAATAAAGTGGGTTTTTCTCCCAAAAACATACAAGAAAAGAGGAAAGGATGAATGCATTACCTTGTTTGATGATGGAATGAATGTTATATCTTCAAAATCTTGGCAAGAAGAAGAGAAGAAATCGGCTGAATTGGATGAAGGGGATGAAGATGACTCTTGAGTTTTCTAGGGAAAGTATTGAGAGAATTTTTGAAATTTGAATAAGTGAATAATGAGGTTTAATGAAAAATGAAGTCATTTATATGTGGGAGGAGGATGTAGAGGAGGGAGGGGCTGGCCATGGAGGGCCCAACCCAAACCTCAATTTTTTTTTATAACAACTAAGTCCAAAATGCACAAAAGCCCAATTTCTCAATTTTGACATTTTTTTTCATTCTAAAAGCCCACGATGACTAAATTTATTTAAGTAGAAAGGTTTTATATTTAAAACACTAAAACTTAGTGTTTTATATATATTGGGTATAAATTAGAGCATTTGGTACTGTATAGGACGTTTCAGATAATTTCGGACCGGAACCGGACTTTCTAAGCACCTGCNGCATTTGGTACTGTATAGGACGTTTCAGATAATTTCGGACCGGAACCGGACTTTCTAAGCACCTGCCGAAAATTCCAAAAAAATTTCAACTAAACTAATCTAACTAACTCCTAATCTATAAATTAACTTCAATAACACTAATATAATCTTAATAAAAGCTAACCTGGGATTTCGAATTTGACTGCTGTCACATTAATAAAATAATATATTTTGATTTTCAAAAACAACAAAAAATTTCCAAGTGTAAATACTCTGGTTAGTGAGAAGTAGAGGTTTTGTTGAGAACCAGAGTACTACATGCAGAAGAAAACATACCTTAGAATCTCATAAAGAGACTCGTGATTGAACTATACATGTCCTCTGTAGAAAACTTGCTATGTTTAGAGGCAAAGGCTTTGTATAGTACATACAGAGGCTCTGTCCTATAATCATGAGAAGTTTTGAAGCAGAAGCTCTGTGTGACATGATCTCGTGCTCCCCCTTGAATTGAGCTCTTCTTATCTGCTCCCTCTTGAACTATGCTTGGATCATTTGTGATAATTAGAGCATATGCATAATAATCAAGGTACAGAGGCTCTGTATCACAAAAGAACTAGGACTTCAGTAAGAGGCTTTGCATGTACTATGCAGAGGCTCTGTCTCATGGATCAATACAAATAAACAATAAAACAAAGATATGCATAAAGGGATGCAGAGGCGCTGTATAGTACATAAAGAGGATCTGCCTTAGTTTGAAAGATTAAGCATACCCAACTTGCTAACTAGAAAATTAAACCTCTTTTCATCAAGAGCTTTGGTAAAAATGTCAACAAGTTGTAAATCTGTACTAACAAAAAACATTTCAATCGTACCTTTCTTTACATGGTCCTTGATGAAATGGTATCGAACATTGATGTGCTTTATTTTTTAGTGTTGCACAAGATTGGCTGTGATTGCGATAGCACTATCTGAGTCATACAGACTTGGAATCTTCTCAAACTCTACGCCATAGTCTTTCAGTTGAGTCTTCATCCATATCACTTGAGAACAGCAACTGACCACAGCTACACTCTGCTTTAGCTATGGAAGTGGAGATGCAATTCTGCTTCTTCGAGGTCCAACTTATGAGTTTGTCCCCAAGTAATTGACAACTCCCTGATGTACTCTTTCGACTGAGTTTACAACCTGCATGATCAGAATCTATGTATGCAATAAGATTAAAACTAGAATACTTTGGATACCAAAGACCCAAGAATTGAGTCCCTTTAAGGTATCTAAAGATTCTTTTTACAGCCGAAAGGTGAGATTCTTTTGGATTTGCTTGAAAGTGGGCACAGAGACATGTGGCAAACATGATGTCTGGTCTACTAGCTGTGAGGTATAGTAGTGATCCAATCATTCCAGGGTAAGTCTTAACATCCACTGGTTTTCCAGATGGATCTGTGTCAAGCTTAGTACCCGTAGCGATTGGTGTTCTCATGGTGGAAGAGTTATAGAGTCGGTATTTCTTAAATATGTTGGAGACATACTTAGCTTGGCTAATGAAGATACCATCCTCCCTTTGTTTTACTTGCAAGCCGAGGAGGAAGGTCAACTCTCCCATCATGCTCATTTCAAACTCGCTCTTCATCAACGCAGAGAACTTATCACAATGCCTCAAGTTCGTTGAACCAAAGATAATGTCGTCCACATATATCTGTACTAAGAGCGTCTCACCTTTATACCTTTTAATAAACATATCGATTTTACCTTTCTCAAAACCATTAGATAAGAGGAAAGACGAAAGATATTCATACCAGGCTCGAGGTGCTTGCTTAAGTCTATACAGAGCTTTGTCTAAGAAATAGACATACTCTGGATGTGTGGAGCTTTCAAACCCCGGAGGTTGTTGAATGTAGACTTTTCCTTCAGCTTACCATTCAAGAAGGCTAACTCTATGTCCATTTGATAGACTAAGAATCCTTTATGTGCAGAGAAGGCTAAGAACAAGCGTATAGCTTCTAGCCTTGCTATTGGCGCAAAGGTCTCGTCATAGTCTATGCCTTCTTCCTGGCAATAGCCTTTTGCTACGAGCCTAGCTTTATTTCTTACCACTATCCCATCCTCATCCTTCTTATTCCTGAAAACCCATTTACAACCAATTGCAATTTTATCCTTTGGTAAAGGAACAAGAGTCCATACCTTATTTCTCTTGAATTGTTGGAGTTCTTCTTGCATAGCATCGACCCAACTAGGATCTTGTAGGGCTTCATGTACTTTCTTAGGCTCTACCATGCTAAGGAAGTATACGAATAAACATTCATCAGCTGTGGCATCCCGTGTCTTTACGCCACTTGAAGGTTCACCAATGATCTGGTGAAGAGGATGATCCTTTGTCCATTTTGTTCTTGGGACAGATACAGAAGTGGGGGATGTTTGATCACCTTCCATGGGCATGTTTGGCATTAAGCTCGTTGATGGTGAAAAAGGCTCTTCTTGCTCCCTCTCGGATGATGGTACAGAGGAACCAGATGCAGAGCCAGAGGTATTATGCTCTGGTTCTACGTGACTGGGCTCTGATGCAGAGCTTGTTTTCTTTGGTTGTGGATTGATGTGATCTTCAGAGGAAGCAGAGGTGTGTGAAGGACCAGAGTCAGATGTGCTTGTTGTTTGTGATCTTTCACTTACACTCGCAGATGCATCACTTGGTGCACGTACAGAGATGTCTTCGTCACCATAGATGTCTTCAAATAGGAGCCTAGGTTCCAATTCCCTTGACTTCATTTGGGAGTTGGAAGTCTGTTGGTTAAGATCGAGTCCAGAGCTGAGGTACTCTGAAGTCATTTGTTCTTTATCGTCGAACGAGACGTTGATGCTTTCCATGACCGTCTTCGTTCGTTGATTGAAGACTCTGTATACCTTGGCTTTTGTTGAATAACCAAGGAACTTGCCTTCATCGACCTTCTTACCGAACTTGCCAAGTTGATCTCGATCATTCAGGATGAAGCATCTGCAACCAAAGACATGTAGAAATTTGACGTTAGGCTTTCTTTGGTTGATTAGTTCGTAAGGCGTTTTCATGTGCCTCTTTACCACCGTTGCTCTATTTTGAATAAAGCAGGCAGTAGAGATTGCTTCTGCCCAGAAACGGATTGGCAGACCAGAGCTGGCTAGCAAGGTGCATGTAGCTTCGACCAGAGTTCTATTCTTTCTTTCCACGACTCCATTTTGTTGTGGTTTCCTTGCTGCAGAGAAGTTCTGGGTTATGCCCTCTGTGTTCAAGTACGCATCGATCTTGGCGTTCTTGAACTCTGTTCCATTATCACTTCTCAGGTTCTGAATTTTGCTTTGTAGAAGTACTTGAATATTGGATATTAATTTGATTAGCAGCTCTGGGACATCTAACTTCTGCCTTACAAACTCAATCCAAGTATATCGTGAGTATTCATCAATTAAGACTAAGATATACTTCTTACCAGACAAGCTCTGCACAGTAATTTGGACCACAAAGATCCACATGAAGCATATGCAGAGGTCTGATGCAGGACACATCTGTCTTAGTTTTATGGGATGCTCTTTTGAGCTTTCCCATTTACACGTAGAGCAGAGATGGTCCTTTTCGAACTTTATGGCAGGAAGTCCGTCAACCAGATTATGCTTCACAAGCTTCTCTATATTTTGAAAATTTAGATGAGATAGCTTGTGGTGTTGGAGCCAAGCTTCTTCACCCTTGCGAGACACGAGACAGAGCGTCTCTGAATTGTCTCTTCGTGAGAAGTTCATGAGATACAAATTGCCTTTTCTCTTAGCTCTTAGCAACTCCTGACCTGATTCTGTCATAATGGAGCAAGCTTCCTTTTGGAACTTGACATTGTAGCCAGAATCACACAGTTGACTTATGCTCAAAAGATTGTGTTTAAGCCCAGAGACATAAGCAACCTTAGAGATAAAAACCTTACCTTGTAGTAGATCCCCGTATCCCTTTATTTCTCCTTGTTTATTATCCCCAAAGGTCACTTTTCCTTAAATCTTCTCTCTGTATGAGGAGAGCAACCTCTTATTGCCGGTCACGTGTCTTGAGCATTCGGAGTCAAGATACCAAATGTCCACATGCGGTTTCTTCAAAACAAACTATAGGGATTTAGGTACCCATTTCATGATGGGTCCTCGATGATTAGGGACAGAGGGTTGCTTTTTAAGCTTGGGAAGAGGGTTCGTCTCTTGACCTGAATTAACAGACTTGGCTTTAGGAGCCTTCTTTCTCTTCTGGGTCTTTTTAGATGTAGACTTTGATGACCTAGAGAGTAGACAGCTAGGGTTAGAGAAGTGCTATTTTAATTTCAGCAACAGAGAAACACATTCACAATTATGAAAACATTTTGAATGACAAAATGATTTATTAGCTTTAAAGAATAAATTATTACAATCATTCCTAGCATTGGTAGTTCTAGCAAGCTTCCTATCTAGATCTGATTGTTTTAACACATAATGAGTCTTCTCTTACTTCTTATTTTCTACTCCTTTGGCCTTCAGAGGCCTCTCTGAAACAGAGGAACTAATGTTAGAGTAAGCAGCGGATTGTCCCTTCTGTTCCGGAGTGAATTTAATTGGCTTAGATTTGGAATTTGAGCCCTTTGAAGCAGAAGAAACAGACTTTGCACTCTTTACCCTGTACTCAAACTTGGGAGCGGATTTAGCATTTGTCGTCATGCTAGCACGACTAGAACCTAGGAGAATCATTTTCTCAATAGGGGGTATTGCAACCTCTGGTTCTTTGGCAATGACCTCTGTCTTAACTTGCTCTTCAAACGAGTTCACCTCTGACTCAGAGTCAGAGTCAAGAAAATCCATGTGTGAATATCGAGATACAGAGGTATCATTAAGAACTTGAGGTTCTCATATGCATGAGCTAGAAGCTTCGTTCGTCTTTTGTTTTAATGGACTTTCAAAAGTATCCGAGGAGTTACACTCAAAAGAATCTACATGACTTTTAGGAGGATAGTTCGAAGCCTCAAGCAAGTCTTGCTCGAAGACCTGTCTTATCGTTTCTGTAAAGCTATCCATTAAATTCGAATCTAGAGTTTTAAGAAAATGTCTGTGGATGAACTCTTGATTTCATCTGGTTCAGGTTTGACAACCTCACTTTCAGTCTTAAAATGTTCAAGATTTGTAGAGCCAAAACAAAACTTTGACGCACAAACCTACCTGCAACTTCATCCGCAATGGCTTCCTCCGCATCACACGAGTCCAACGACAACGATAGCCGTGTTCAATCCACCGGCGCCGACAACCGAGCAATATTGTTTCTACCAATGAAGCCCAACAATCATGCCATCAAACTTCGAACCACCCTGTTCGACGACAAGTTTGCTGTGATAATCGAGTTCTTCCGTAACTGCATCCTTCTATCTGCCTTGACTCTAACCGACAATGGCGTACCTCTAAAGTACGTCCAACAATACTGGCAAACTTGTGAGTACATCCCTGAAAACCGTGGAATAATGGGGGACATCGACGCCCCAAATGACATGATTTGCTCGGTCAAGCTCTCTCGGACAAAAGTCTCTAAGGTTCTGTGCATTCCCACCTGCCAAGAGCTCGACATTGACCAATATGCCAACCAACCCACGACCTCAGACATCCTCCGTTTCATCAAAATGCTAGGTTACAATCGTGACCTACACAACGCCTCCGTTTTCAAGAGGCAGTTTTTGCCGCCAATGTGGAATATGTTCTTTTCCATATTGAACAAGGTCCTCACATGCAAGCTAGGGTCGATGGATCAAGGAAACATAAACATAATGACGATTATGTACGGCCTCTTCTTCAACATCCCACTTGACTACACTTTCCTCATATACAATGAGATCCACATAGCGGTAGTCAAAAAGTGCAAGCTCAAGGCCACCGGCATGCCCTTGACCTCAGTTTTGTTTCCTCGTTTCCTATCTCTCTTCATAGGGGACGCGATGAGGAGACATAATCTACCGGCCGAGGAACCATTCACTCCACTCTTCAAGATGCATGGCCATCGACCTACACTCTCAAAGGATGGCTACACCAACGACATGCCGATTTCCAGTGCCATGCTCAGTGTCATCCTAGAGGCATCTGAGATTCGAAGAACTTACGAACGCTCTCTGCTGTCCAATGCACCAAGGGAAGCTACCCTAGAGCGCATAGAGCCGTCCCCTCAGTCAAGCGAGGGAGCACAGAAGCCGTCTTCATCGGATGATGAAAATGATGATGATGATGACACTCCTCGTGAATCCCCCGACCCTACACATACAATTCCCATTCCCTCTTCCCAAAGGGCAACCATCACCTCTACCCCTGGCGATCAAGGCTGAATGGGTATTGAACAAGGACGGTCCAGTCCAAACCAAACCCAAACTAGCCATCCAGAGGCCATTCTTCGGGCCTCTGGAGATGATTTAGCTAAGGAACCACGACTTCCATCACCCGTCTCCCAACAGAGAGGCGATGCAGACATAAGAGCCACATCGCCTCATGGCTTGACACCACCACTCATACACACATAAGCATGTGTTGCTTCTGCCATTGCTTCTCCTCAAGATCATTTAGAGCGATCTCCCATTCACACACATCAACCCCCTTCGATACTTGATCTAGCGAAGGGGAAACACATTTACTTCTCTTCCTCGGCCTCTGAAGCCGAAGAAGAAGATGGTGTCGCAACATCAAGAGATAGCTCCTCACTAGAGGGTTATCGAGGACTTGATGGAAGTCCTTCAATGGCCACATTTTCACAACGCATTGAGGGCGCCTATGGAGCTGAGGCTCAACCTGCAGTATCCGTTGCTGCAGGGGTTACCCTCGTGGCCGATCTGGTCACAAAGGTTGAGTTCCAAGCCTTTGCTAACTTAGTTTAGCGGTTCTTGGATGACCTAAAACTCATCATCCAAGGGATTTTTTAAAACCCCCCATCCATCGATATCACCTCCCTTCAACAATCCCTTGCCACCCTCGACACCCATACCAAATACACCTCCACTTAACTTCAAATGCTACAACAAATTGTTACCCACCCGACCTCAGGGCTCTATCCAATGCACTTATCTCATCTTTTAATAATATAAGTGCTAAATTCATTCATCTAGCGGCTCAACCTACCAAGGCTCTCTCCCAGAGCCTTGCTGACCAACAAGCACGCATCGCCTCCCTCCTACAAACCATGGAGGCTTATCGAAGAAGAGAGGCTATGAGATCCTACCTAGCCTCCCTCCGCCTCAAGAAGAAGAGAAGCAGAGCTTCATGCTCGGCCAGCCCCCCGCAGAAGAGGCGAAGGCATGAGGATCCAGACCAAGATGATCATGGTCTTGGTCCTCATGAGGGGGAGAACCCGGCTGCTACAACTCAGGAAGCACCATCCGCTACACCTTCATCATCCAATCACCAAACAAAAAACCCACCATCATCACCAAACCAAGGAACCCAAGCAAGGGAACAAGAGGCTCAGCCCTCTGAAGATGTACATAATGTACATGTTCCCATTGCCACCATACCTGAACCCATCATGTGGAGTTCCTCATCCAATGAAAATCCATCAACCCCACCAAAAGAAACCAACCCACTTTCACTACATCACCAACTCCAAGCCTACGATTAACCCCATCACCAACCCCTCGCACCACAGAACCTTTCATCACCCTACCCAATGAACCTGAACAAATAAACATCCAACCTTCTTCACCTCAACAACCTCAAGCCCAAACACAACCCGATGAACCTGAACCACCCCAACATGAGCCAACCCAAGAAACCATCCCATCACCAACCGATACACAACCCACAACCCAAACATACCCCTCAACCGATACACAACCCATAACCCAAAATCAACCCTCAACCGAACCAACAAAGGTGCATGCGGACATTCCCTCTTCATCAAGGCACCCTCTGTAGAGCTTAGTCGACGAAATCATCGCGAATATGGAGTCGCTAAGGAGACGTCCAGAGATGCCACCAAGGGAACCAGTAATGATGGAGAATATCCATCAGTACCTATACCATGATCGCGATGAAGGTTTGACTCTCAATCCTCTAATTCTATGGCCAGAATCCTTGGATCTCCTACACCATAGGTTTGTTAGACAGACTACCCAACCACCACAGGCTGTCTTTTCAAAGGATGGAATAAGGTTGGTAATGGACATAAAGATGAGGACCTTCGCGAATAGAGCTATAAAATATATCGAGTACACAGTGGAGAGAGCCCATGGTCAGGTCAGCGTCTTCAATGACAATGACTTGATCAATCTCAATCCCTATGACTTGATCGAGCTTTATGCATTCGTAACTCAGCGACAAGATCAAGGCATAAGATTTGGGATGGCAAACAGAGCAATTGTGAAGACGATGGAGACCTTGGTGAAACATCGAGCCAAGAGTGATTTTTAGATTGCTCTTCATTTAGGCATCGACAGACTCTCCTGCACTCCACCTGATGAAGACTTACCAGGCCTGCAGGAGAAGAGATCTGCTTCTGTCTTGACTCAACCCGAGCTTGGACTTGTCTTCAAGAATGAGTTCGGGGTAAAGAAATTTTTCAGACTAACTGAAGCATTCAAGTATTCAACCTCAACACATGAATGGTTTCAGGGAGTTATCAGAGATAGACTGGGTAGAACTCATATGCCGAGGGAAGACGGGAAACAACTTATTCTTGAGATATCTACAGTCATCAGTTATCGAAGACTGCTACTGCGCTTCTAGGAAATATCTGAAGGTAGATCATGAATAGGGTTTTAATTTTTTTTTTGCCTTAAATTGTAATTTATTTGCTTCCAGTATTGTAAGAAATCATCATCCAATGAAAATTTGGTAATTGATGCTTTTCTTTAGATTAGTCTCTGTTCTTCAATATTGTTAATAGATTATTTCATGTTTGTTCCTTCATTACTTAGGGGGAGATTGTTAGACCCCATAATCCATATATGTAAAAGTAATGAAAAACTATAAGTGATGAAGAACCAGAAGACCGATGAAGACGTTAAGGCAAAATTGACTAAGTCTGGAGAACAACCAGAGGGTCGATGAATCGACAAGAGATGCGATGGAAAGAGCATCTTTATCACCCCTCTGGTCAACAACACTTAAGAGTTTTCTTCAACAGTTCAACCAAAGGCATGCGATGAAGATATGAAGATAAGGTTGAATTAACATCCCATGGAAGACAGCTGGAGATAACAAA
>NC_037544.1:10136247-10137454 GCF_001531365.2 Cynara cardunculus var. scolymus
AGAAATTCCTGCTTATTATATGCCCAAGGATGAAATAAACTGGGATGAAGACGATATTGAGCGTGTGGAAATTGACAAGAAGGCCAAGCGACTAATCATAATGGCCATTCCCAATGAAAATTTTCAATCCCTTGATGCATGTTCCACATCAAAGGAATGATGAGATGAACTTGAGAGCCAATTGGAAGGAGGAGCTAAGACAAAGAAGAATCGTAGAGCACAATGTCTCAACGAATACACCAACTTTAAAGCTCTTCCTGATGAACCAATACATAAGACTTACGATCGTTTCAACACATTGATTAATCAATGTCGTCGAAATGATATCTCCAGAACAAAGGAAGAAAACAATGTTTTGTTCCTAAGAAGTCTTGGCGATGAATGGACTCAGCTGTCAATGTCCCATCAAGCTATTCAGGACCTAGACGGCTGGTCACTTCATGATGTATATGGAACGCTTGCAGCACAAGAGAACGACATAATGAAGAAGAAAGTATCCATCAGTGGACCTCTGGCTCTTGCTGCTGATGAAAAGGAAGTATCAAGGACCTCTACCAGAGATCATAAGAAGAAAGAAAAGAAATCAATGGTGGTAGAATCGGAATCTGAAGACGAGCCATCTGAATCAGATGATGATATCAAAGCCTTTGCTAAGTCTCTTGCCTTGATTACAAGATAGTTCCAAAAGAAGTTCATCAAGAGACCTTATGAACGAAGAGACTTCAAGGAGAAGTACCAGTCGTACCATGAAAAGAAACCATCAAAATTCTATCAGAGGGAAGACAGAAGATAAGAAAGAGAAGAGAGAGAGGACAGAAGGGAGGACAAGAAAGAAGATAGAAACGGAAGGAAAAACGACCTTTGCTGCTTCAAATGCGGGAATATTAGTCATTTTTCAAAAGAGTACAGAGGACGATTGGTAAAGGATGCCGATTATTAAAAGAATAAGTACAAGTACAATCCAAGAGCGCGAAGCTTGATGGCTGAGAAAGAAAATTGGGTATCCGACTTTTCATCCGATGAAGACGATAAAGCACTCATCTGTCTGATGGCCACATCTACTGCAGAATCCACCTCCGACTCTGATGATCAGGTATGTGAGTCTACTTCCAATGAAACCAACTCTGCTCCATCTGAGTTAGAGTTAAGGGTGATAAAACTTTCAGAGGATTTCTTTAAATTGAAAGAGAAATTAAATTTTGAAAAA
>NC_037544.1:10137851-10139321 GCF_001531365.2 Cynara cardunculus var. scolymus
GAACCAGAGCCTCTGTGAAGAGCACCAGAGCCTCTGGTTGTATTGACCAGAGCCTCTRGAGGTGAAGAGRACCARAGCCTCTGGTTGTATTGACCAGAGCCTCTGGAGGACCAGAGCCTCTGTGGTCTGTCTATCCTCTGGTCTATCCTCTGGTCCTTCAAGACGACTATCTTCATGTTTCCTATTCTGGATAAGGCTAATCCTGTTTTGAATAAGGCTGATCTTATTCAGATTATCATGGATTTCTGCCTATATAAGTAGTGTTTCAGGTAGAGAAAACTATATGAGAGCAAATAGAAAATTCATCGTAAACACATAGATTGAGAAACATCTTATGAGAGTCGATAAGGGTTCTTGAGAGTTTGTAATTTCCTGTTCAATAAAGAAAACGCCGTCAATTTCTATTTCATCTTCTTCTTCTACAAATCTCTCTTCAATTTCCGTATTAAATTGTTCCATTGTCAGATCTGGGTTTCAACAAGTGGTATCAGAGCTAGGGCCGCACCAATATGGGGGGGGGGAATGTTGGGACTTCCGCCTCATCGTTCCTTCGAGCCGGTCAAATTTGCGATTCTTAAAACCAACGCTCCTGTAGCAATGCAAGAGCATTCCACATCGGTGAGGCTAAGGGGATTCGTCTTCCTTATAAGGAAGGGGGGATCTTACTCCTTCCAGTGACGCGTTTTAAAGCCGTGAAGGGTTGTTGCCGGGAGGGGCAGCCCAAAGTGGACAATATCATGTGGGCGCGTACGTGAGAAGTTCTCTTTGTGTTTTACGTTTTATTATCAATAAAGTAAAACCTTTGAAGCTCAAACTGTTCTTAAATATTCATATATTACTTTTGAGTCTTCTTAACTTTCTTCGTAAAATCACTATAATTTGGTTATTCATAACTAGATTATAAGTGTTATTGAGAGATCTGGGTTTCAACAAGTGGTATCAAAGCCAAATCGATTAACTTCTTTCGATACGATCTTTCTGGTAGTAGATTCAATTTTCTTGAAAAATACTCTCATGAACTGCTTCCTGTTCGACTGTAGTTTGGTCCAAAAAACTCTGATTTCATCATATGTTTAAACGTTTTAATCAAATTCCTTTTAAGGGATTTGTTCTTGGATAAATTCGGACCTATTTTGATCTTGAATCGTTAGGTCTATAGAGTTTCTTGGAGTCAGTCGACTTATTGAACTTTGATTTTGTCAAATCTACGCATAGGCGTTTTAGCAAGAGTTCATGGTACTCACAGCCTAAGGCAATTGGTGTTTTATTTGCCAAACATATATTAATCGGCAATATCTTGAGTATTCTTTCATCTTCTCTCTTTGTGGATTTGAATCTATAATAGCTTAATTTTTTTTTGCCTGAAATCACCAATCCTACATGTTTATGGCAATTTCCTACATGTTTTGCCCTTAACAGCAATTCTGTCAATTTTCTTTGAATTGACCTGCTGTTTCTTGAAGTCATAAA
>NC_037544.1:10140476-10142329 GCF_001531365.2 Cynara cardunculus var. scolymus
ACAAAGATGCCCAAGATGTTTATGAAAAGTTAAACAGTCAAACGGACACTCAAGGGATTGGATTCAATGAATTGGATTCCTTCATTGAAACAAATAAATCCACCCTTGAATCCACTTTCAAACTTGGATGCGTTCAAAAACCCGACTTTACTCCGAAACCGAAAGCAAATTTTAAAAGAGCTAAAGTCGATGGAAAAACTATCGTTTTGAGATAGGATTTTGAAAACATGGTGTACGAGAATACTACATGTAAGAATTCTGATGAGTGGAACGACACCTCCAAATTAGATCCTCTGATTGTCAACCCCACTTCATCAGCAAGTACTGTCGATGAGGATCTGAGTAAGAAACCATCACCTGATGAATCGATGATCCGCCCAAGTAACATTGGGAAAACGTCCAAGTCAGAAACAATGGAATCTCAAACTGATCAACCTGAAGCATCGACCTCTGGACCCACACCTTCCTCAGACATTCATGATATTTTTGACTTTGAAAAATCAGTAAGAGACTTTCTTGATTCGGAATCTGAAGAGGAAATAGTATGTGAATCACTAGAAATCATTAAGGATAAAAAGCCTAAAAACTTCAAATCCTCAATGAAAACTGATGTTCCACTATCGAAGAAATATTCGGACAAAGGAAAGGGAAAGCTGAGAAATAGAAAATCTGCCAAAGATAACTCACAAGGCCCTAGTACATCCTTCAAGTTCATTAAGTTTACTCGTGAACAAAAACAAAAGTGGCCTACCTCTGAGAAAACTAACCACCACTTTTTCTCTACTCCAGCTAAAGAAAAGCAGCACTTCCTCAGGAGGAAAGAAGTAAAGACCAAGACCACAAATAAAAAATCCACACTAGATAGGAAGTTTTAAAAAACAACCGATGCTAGGACAGGATCTTCATTCCCTGCATTTACTTCTTTGTTTCCATCGAATAAAAAGAACGTTAGACATACATGTCCAAAGCATCATAACTGTCAATGTTTAACTCTTTTATAAAACCTGAGGAATCACATGTTGACACATAACTGCATATTCTCCAAACACGTCTATCGCTATAAAATTAACATCAATAAAAACGTGAAAAAGCCCAAGTCTTAGGGCAAGGGAAATGCAAATCAACCAAAGCCAGCAAAGGCTAAAGAAAATGACAAGAGAGAAATATCTAACACTAACAAACGAGGACCCATTATGAAATGGGTACCTAAATCCCCTTAAATTGTCTTGCAGGACCAACATGTGCAACCATGGTACATGGACTCAGGTTGCTCCAGGCACATGACTGGTGATAAAAGTCAGCTGTCCTTCTTCAACGAAAAATCTGGAGGCTCTGTGACTTTTGGAGACAATAGCGAGGGTACAATACAGGGATATGGCACTCTCATCCAAGGAAACATCTCCATCAGCAAAGTGGCTTATGTTGAAGGATTGAAGCACAACTTACTAAGCATAAGTCAGTTCTGCGACAAGGGTCTTGAAGTCAGATTCTGCGAGGGTTTTTGTATCATAGAAACAAAGCTCGGTCAAACAATCATCAAGGCAAAGATAGAAGAAAATCTCTATATTCAAGATTTTGAATTCTCTATGGGATAAGACACCCTCTGTCTTGTGTCTCATAAGAGCGACGAAAATTGGCTATGGCATCAAAAGTTATCGAATCTCAACTTTGATGCACTACGAAAACTAGCCACACAGAAGCTGGTCAAGGGAATTCCGGATCTTAAATTTGAAAAAGATCATCTATGCTCAGCCTGTGAGATGGGAAAGCTAAGACGGGCCTCACATAAAACCAAGTCAGAAACCTCCTGCACCAAGCCCTTGGACTTGGTACATATAGATCTCTATGGGCCA
>NC_037544.1:10142564-10143965 GCF_001531365.2 Cynara cardunculus var. scolymus
ACATGTTAGTACTGGTTGATGAATACTCCAGATACACCTAGGTTGAATTTGTAAAGAAGAAATCAGATGTTTCTGACCTACTCATAGGAGTGATGAAAAGGCTCCAAGTCCTTCTACAACGAAAACTAATAAAGGTTAGAAGCGACAATGGAACTGAATTCAAAAATGCCAGAATTGATGAATACCTCACCAATGTAGGCATTACACAAAACTTCTCAGTAGCTAGAACTCCACAACAGAATGGAGTGGTGGAACGAAGGAACAGAACCCTCGTAGAAGCAGCAAGGACCATGCTTGCTTCATCAGAGTTACCCATCACATTATGGGCTGAAGCTATTTCCACTGCCTGCTTCACCCATAACCGATCTATCATCAACAAGAGGCACCAAAAGACACCCTATGAGCTCATCAACCAAAGAAGACCAAATGTCAAATATTTTCATGTCTTTGGGTGCAAATGCTTTGTACTCAACGATACGAATTATCTTGGCAAGTTCGACAAGAAAGCTGATGAAGGGATCTTTCTGGGCTATTCTTAAACTGCCAAGGCCTACAGAGTCTACATCAAAAGGACAAGAATTGTCATCGAAAGCATCAATGTGTCCTTTGATGATTCAATACCAATGACTTCTGAACACAACAGTTCAGGACTCGGACTACAACAGAGAGCCTCTGATTCAGCACTTGGCAAACCCAATGAATCAGAATTAGCTCATTTATTTGAAGATATCTTCGAAGAAGAAGTCATCTCTGGACATGGACCAATTACTAAACTTTCTTCCAGAGTCGATGAAGAACATGAAAAATCCAATGCTGAATGTACAACTCTCACTGGAACTCATGTTACTTCACCTTCTACTTCTTCTGTGTCTTCAGACCATGAACCAGAACCATAGCACCACTATGGAGATGATCTTTTCGAAGGGGAGCAAGCAGTCCCATCAGTCAATGAAGAACTGCATCCTGTTGCTCCAGAACCCCAATCAAGCACCAACTGGACAAAATCTCACCCACACCACCAAATCATTGGTGATCCAACATCTGGTGTCAAGATGAGATCTACCACTGCCAATGAATGCCTTTTTGCCAACTCTCTGAGCATGATAGAACCAAAAAAAATTTCAAAAGCCCTACAAGACCCAAACTGGATAGACGCGATGCAAGAAGAATTACTCCAGTTTGAAAGAAACAAAGTATGGTCCCTTATGCCTCTACCCAAAGGGAAAGCGGCCATAGGAACCAAATGGGTCTTCCGAAACAAGAAGGATGAAGATGGCATAGTCATAAGGAACAAAGCCAAGTTGTTGCCAAGGGCTACTGCCAGGAAGAAGGGATTGACTACGATGAGACATTTGCTCCCGTCGCAAGACTTGAGGCCATCCAGATATTCCTAGCCTATGC
>NC_037544.1:10144634-10153173 GCF_001531365.2 Cynara cardunculus var. scolymus
TCATTGGGTCTCTGGTGTCCAAAGAACTCTGGCTTTGATCTAATAGCCTACACAGATGCAGATCATGCAGGTTGCAAGCTTGATAGAAAGAGCACGTCTGAAAGCTGTCAACTCTTGGGGGACAAGCTGGTAAGTTGGACATCCAGAAAAGAAAATTGTGTCTCAACC
The DNA here is from genome assembly GCF_001531365.2 of Cynara cardunculus var. scolymus. Taxonomy (NCBI): domain Eukaryota; kingdom Viridiplantae; phylum Streptophyta; class Magnoliopsida; order Asterales; family Asteraceae; genus Cynara; species Cynara cardunculus. The sequence continues at coordinate 10,144,803 of NC_037544.1, forward strand.
TCTACAGCAGAAGCAAAATATGTTGCTGCTGCTAGTTGTTGTTCACAAGTTCTCTGGATGAAGACTCAGCTTAAGGACTATGGATTTCAATATGACAAAATTCATATCCTCTGTGACTCCAAGAGTGCTATAGCAATCTCTGCAAACCCTGTGCAGCATTACAAGACCAAAAACATCGATGTAAGGTACCATTTTCTAAAAGACAATGTTGAAAAAGGTAATATAGAAATGTACTTTGTTCCCACTGAGATTCAACTTGCTGACATTCTCACAAAAGCTCTTGATGAGACAAGATTTTTATTCATAGTCAGCAAGATGGGTATGCTGAATCTCACCACTTAAAGGCAATAAAAGTCTTTAAATCAGAGATTCTCAATATCGCATGGTTATGCCTACAAGTGATACATAGCAATAAGCCATAATCAATAAGTACTCCAAACCAGCAGCTCTGGTTCTAAAGACCAGAGCCTCTGGCCGTGAAGAAACCTTTTAATATGGCTCAAAGTTTTTCATTGCCTTTGGAACATGAGACCTCTGGTCTAAAGCAAATACTTGGCTTTTATTCACTAAGTATTACCTTGGCAACCAGAGCTTTTGGTTCTATAGACCAGAGCCTCTGGTTTCTCATCCTTGTAACCAGAGCCTCTGGTTTCAAAGACCAGAGCATCTGGTTTCCAAGTCCTTTGCAACCAGAGACCTCTGGTTTCCAAATAAGACTTGGCATACTAAATTCACTTATCATTCATCTTTAATAGCATATCCAAGACAACCAGAGCCTTTGGCTCTAAAGACCAGAGCCTTTGGCTCTAAAGACCAGAGCCTCTGGATTCATACTCTTTGGAACCAGAGCCCCTCTGGACCCAAAGAACCCCCTTTTCTCACTCACATGCACTTAACCATATTTTCATACTTCTTTTCATCGCCTTTGCAACTAGAGCCCCTGGTTCTAAAGACCAAAGCGTCTGGATTCATAGTCTTTTGAACCAGAGCACTCTGGTCTCAAAGACCCATTCATATTAATATCCATTTGCATATCTCATACAACTTTTCATCTTCTTTCACAACTAGAGCCTCTGGTTGTATAGACCAGAGCCTTTGGTCACCACAATGCACATTGTTATTGTTTCTAGGGGGAGTTTCTAAAACTCAAATCTTATCCACATGCATCATTTGAGGGGGAGCTATTCATTTATCATGAATCTCCATTGCATATATATGCATTTGCCATACCAGAACCTCTAGTTCTACTATCCAGAGCCTTTGGACACTTAAATGCTAAATAAATAATGAATACACCTTGTGTATTTAACCAGAGACCACCAGAGACCCTCTGGTTCTACATAATGGATTGCCCATGCTTAACTAGAGCCTCTGGTTTGTCATCCAAGGCTTATTTCCCATACAATCCAACATTTCATCGATGAATTCATTCATATATGTTCAACAAGAGCACCTCTGGTTCCCCATCAAAAAGGGCATGTTCAACCAGAGCTCCTCTGGTTACGTGATAAAATTTCTTTTCAAAAACCCATCTTTAATTGCAAAATATTTAAGATTATACAAAATTGCAGCTTTTGTGACTAAAATCTATACAACATGGGTTTTTAGAAGACCAAAACTTCGTAATTCGTATTTATCTTGCAATTAGATGGAAATTTTTTTTTGGCTATACTCTCAAATATGATATTATTTGAGATAAGAATATAATAAACCCACATATATCATACGTCATCCTCCCACGTGCCTGACACCATATACAGCCTGTTCCCCATGAACCTTTCAAATTACCGCTCCCTATCCCCGCCTTGACACGTGTCCTCCAACATTAATGGCACGTACAATCAAGACGGCTCACGATCCCAATCAAATCACCTTTTGCCAAACGCCTTCACCTTTCATGATTATTTAAATATAATAATCAGAAAAACCATTTCCTGTTCCCTCCCACCTATAAATACTCTTCTTCTTCCTCAATACTTCCCTTACACTTCCTAAAACCTGTAACTAAACTTTGACGCACAAACCTACCTGCAACTTCATCCGCAATGGCTTCCTTCGCGTCACATGAGTCCAACGACAACGATAGCCATGTTCAATCCACCGGCGTCGACAGCCGAGCAATAGTGTTTCTACCAATAAAGCCCAACAATCATGCCATTGAACTTCAAACCACCCTGTTCGACGACATGTTTGCTGTGATAATCGAGTTCTTCCGTAACTGCATCCTTCTACCTGCCTTGACTCTAACCGCCAATGGCGTACCTCTAAGGTACGTCCAACAATACTGGCAAACTTGTGAGTACAACCCTGAAAACCGTGGAATAATGGGGGACATCGACGCCCCAAATGACATGATTTGCTCGTTCAAGCTTTCTCGGGTAAAAGTCTCTAAGGTTCTGTGCATTCCCACCCGCCAAGAGCTCGACATTGACCAATATGCCGACCAACCCACGACCTCAGACATCCTCCGATTCATCAAAATGCTAGGTTAAAATCGTGACCTACGCAACGCCTCCGATTTCAAGAGGCAGTTTTTGCCACCAATGTGGAATATGTTCTTTTCCATATTGAACAGGGCCCTCACATGCAAGCGAGGGTCGATGGATCAAGGCAACATAAACATAATGACGATTATGTACGACCTCTTCTTCAACATCCCACTTGACTACGCTTTCCACATATACAATGAGATCCACCCAACGGTAGACAAAAAATGCAAGCTCAAGGCCACCGACAAGCCCTTGACCTCAATTTTGTATCCTCGTTTCCTATCTCTCTTAATAGGGGATGCAATGAGGAGACATAATCTACCGGCCGAGGAACCATTCACTCCACTCTTCAAGATGCATGGCCATCGACCTACACTCTCAATGGATGGCTACACCAACGACAGGCCGATTTCCAGTTCCATGCTCAGTGTCATCCCAGAGACATTTGAGATTCGAAGAACTTACGAACGCTCTCTTCTGTCCAATGCACCGAGGGCAGCTACCCCAGAGCGCATAGAGCCGTCCCCTCAGTCAAGTGAGGGAGTACAGGAGCCATCTTCATCGGTTGATAAAAATGATGATGATGATGACACTCCTCGTGAATCCCCCGGCCCTACACATACAATTCCCCTTCCCTCTTCCCAAAGGGAAACCACCACCTCTACCCCTGGTGATCAAGGCCAAAGGGGTATTGAACAAGGACTCCCCAGTCCAAACCAAACCCAAACCAGCCATTCTTCAGGCCTCTGGACATGATTTAGCTAAGGAACCACGACTTCCATCGCCCCTCTCCCAACAGAGAGGCGATGCAGACATAAGAGCCACATCGCCTCATGGCTCGACACCACCACTCACACACACAGAAGCATGTGTTGCTTCTGCCTGCTTCTCCTCAAGATCGTTCAGAGCGATCTCCCATTCACGCACATCAACCCCCTTTGATACTTGATCTAGCGAAGGGGAAACACATTTACTTCTCTTCCTCGGCCTCTGAAGCTGAAGAAAAAGAAGAGTACGATGTCGCAACATAAAGAGATAGCTCCTCACTAGAAGGTTATCGAGGACTTGATGAAGTCCTTCAATGCCCCCATTTTCACAAGGCATTGAGGGCGCCTCTGAAGCTGAGGCTCAACCTGCAGCATCCGTTGCTGCAGGGGTTACCCCCGTGGCCGATCTAGTCACAAAGTCTGAGTTCCAAGCCTTTGCTGACTCAGTTTAGCAGTCCTTGGAAGACCTAAAACTCATCATCCAATGGATTGTTGAAAACCCCCCATCCATCGATATCACCACCCTTCAACAATCCCTTGCCACCCTCGACACCCAAACCAAATACACCTCCACTCAACTTCAAATGCTACAACAAACTGTTACCCAACACCACAACTCCTCATCCACCCTTCCCACCCAACGAGACGAACTCATGATGAGTTGCATCGCCACCCTCATGGCCCAGGCAATTGCGACCAATGAGGCAATTGCTTCTATCACCACCCACTTAACCACAATCACCAATACCCTCACCACTCTACCACCCACCATCCTTTCCCAAATCCCTCAACCAACCCCATATCAAACAACTTCATCAATCGATGAAACCCTATCCTCCCTCACCAACCAAATGGCCACCATACAAACCACCCTAAACCAAACTCCCAGCCACCATCCTAGCCTAAATACCCCACCCACCACCTCCACCACCCAGCCCTGTAGCACCATCTTTCGATGAAGCACTATCCTCCCTTGTTGCAAAGCTTAAAGCCATGATCACCAACCTTCCCATCCCACCCACCGCATCTACCTCAACCACCATACCTCCCCCAGTATCATCATCCACCACCTCCGAGTATGCCACCAGAGCCGACCTCAAGGCTCTATCCAAGGCACTCATCTCATCTTTTAACGAGATAAGTGCTAAATTCGTTCATCGAACCTACCAAGGCTCTCTCCCAGAGCCTTGCTGACCAACAAGCACGCACCGCCTCCCTCCTACAAACCATAGAGGCCTATCGAAGAAAAAAGGCTATGAGAGCCTACATGGCCTCCTTCCGCCTCAAGAAGAAAAGAAGCAAAGCTTCATGGTCTTGGTCCTCATGAGGGGGAGAACCCGGCTGCTACAACTCAAAAAGCACCATTTGCTGCACCTTCATCATCCGATCACCAAACACAAAACCCAACATCATCACCAAACCAAGGAACCCGAGCAAGGGAACCAGAGGCTTAGCCCACTGAAGATGTACATAATGTACATGTTCCCATTGCCACCATACCTGAACCCATCGTCTTGAGTTCCTCATCCGATGAAAATCCATCAACCCCACCAACAGAAACTAACCCACCTTTCACTACATCACCAACACAAAGCCTAATATTAACCCCATCACCAACCTCTCGCACCATATGACCTTTCATCACCCTACCCAATGAGCCTGAACAAATAAACATCCAACCTTCTTCACCTCAACAACCTCAAGCCCAAACATAACCCGATGAACCTGAACCACCCCAACATGAGCCAACCTAAAAAACCATCCCATCGGCAACTGATACATAACCCACAACCCAAACACACCCCTCAACCGATACACAACCCATAACCCAAACTCAACCCTCAACCGAACGAACAAAGGTGCATGCATGCATTCCCTCTTCATCAAGGCACCCTCCATAGAGCTTAGTCGATGAAATCATCGCGAATATGGAGTCGCTAAGGAGAGGTCCGGAGATGCCACTAAGGGAACAAGTAATGAAGGAAAATATCCATCAGTACCTATACCATGATCGTGATGAAGGTTTGACTCTCAATCCTCCAATTCTATCACAAGAATCCATGGACCTCCTACACCATAGGTTTGCTAGACAGACTACCCAACCACCACAGGCTGTCTTTTCAAAAGATGGAATAAGGCTGGTAATTGACATAAAGATGAGGACCTTCGCTAATAGAGCTATAAAATATATCGAGTACACAGTGAAGAGAGCCCATGGTCAGGTCAGCGTCTTCAATGACAATGACTTGATCAATCTCAATCCTTATGACTTGATCRAGCTTTATGCATTCACAACTCAACGACATGATCAAGGCATAGGATTTGGGATGACAAACAGAGCAATTGTGAAGACGATGGAGACCTTGGTGAACATCAAGCCAAGAGTGATTTTCAGATTGCTCTTCAATTGGGCATCAACAGACTCTCCTGCACTCCACCTGATGAAGACTTTCCAGGCCTACAGAAGAAGAGATCTGCTTCTGTCTTGACTCAACCCTAGCTTGGACTTGTCTTCAAGAATCAGTTCGGGGTAAAAAAAAAATTTCAGACTAAGTAAAGCATTCAAGGATTGAACCTCAACACTTGAATGGTTTCAGGGAGTTATCAGAGATAGACTGTGTAGAACTCATGTGCCGAAGGAAGACGAGAAACAACTTATTCATGAGATATCTACAGTCATCAGTTATCAAAGAATTCTACTGCGCTTCTAGGAGATATCTCAAGGTAAATCATGAATAGAGTTTTAATTTTTTTTTTGCCTTAAATTGTAATTTCTTTGCTTCCAGCATTGTAAGAAATCATCATCCAATGAAAATTTGGCAATTGATGCTTTTCTTTAGATTAGTCTTTGTTCTTCAATATTGTTCATAGAATAGTTCATGTTTATTCCTTCATTACTTAGGAGGAGATTGTTAGACCCCATAATTCATAAATATAAAAGTTATGAAGAACAATAAATGATGAAGAACTAGAAGATCGATGAAGACGTTAAGGCAGAATTGACTAAGTTTGGAGTACAACAGAGGGTCGATGAATCGACCAGAGATGCGATGGAAAGAGCATCTTCATCACCCCTCTGGTCAACAACACTTAGAGTTTTCTTCAGCAGTTCAACCAGAGGCATGCGATGAAGATATGAAGATAAGGATGAATTAACATCCCATGGAAGACAACTGGAAATAACAAATCGACAGCTGGATTTTAAGTTTATCTTGATTTATAGTTTATCCATACTTTAGATAAACATTATCTTTCCTAGAAGATTGGCTAGATAGTTTTACTAGATAGTTATCATCTTATCGCTAGTATAAATAGGTAGCTAGGCCTATTGTAAAAATAGACTTTAAGTGAGTTTTTCCACATCTTTAATGCTCAAGTATATGCTTTGAATATACACATTCTTTGTTCTTGAGTATTCTTCATTTTATTCATCCACACTACTTATTTAGGTTATTCATAAAAAATAATATATTTATTAGTGTTATTAAGAGATCTGGGTTCTTCATGTAGGTTGACGAAATCGTTTGTCAAAGCAGAGATGCTCTCTTCCAGGTCAGAGTGAGAGTAACCAAAGATAGAACATACCTGGGAGTTAGAGTAAGATCCATACTCATTCTCAACAGCCATCCCACAGAAGTTGGCTTGGTCTTCTTCATCAGATGAGGAGTCAGAGACCCAATTCTCCTCTTCTGCCATGAGACTCCTTTGTGATCGATTATACTTGTACTTATTTTTGTAGTACAGTTCATCTTTCACAAGAGGGCCTCTGCACTCTTTGGAGTAGTGCCTCATCTTTCCACATCTGAAACATCGGACGCCTTGCTTCTTCTGTTCCGACTGCTCTTCCTCCTTCTTGTTGGGAATAGAAGGAGGGTTCCTTCCATCGAAAGACTTTCCTCTGCTTCGGTCTCTTTGCCTTCCTCTTCTATCGAAGACCTTCTTCCCAAATTTCCTTTGGAATTACTTGGTGATTAGGGCCAAGGATTTTGCAAAGGCATTAATGTCATTATCTTCAGAGCTAGATGCTCTGTCTGTTTCATCATCACTCTTCAAGATGAGATCCTTCTTTCCCTTCCTTCATTCTTCTCGGGGTCTCCGTTCTCTGTGCATCTGGCACGATCCTGTCTCTTTTGAATCAGAGACTAGAGCCAGAGGTCTGCCCAGAGCAACCTTTGCCTTCTGCACCTCTTGTTCTTGAGCCTGCAGCGTCCCATGTACATCATGCAGAATCTATTCCTCCAGATTCTGATTTGTCTGAAGGATATCGTCAGATTTCCCCAATATGCGTTCAACCTTTTCAAGAAAAGTATGTTGTTCTCCTCTTGAGTTCTGATCACGTCACACTTGCGACATTTGTTGATCAGCGTGTTGAAGCGATGATAAGTCTATTCTAAAGACACATCAGGGAGTGCCTGGAAGCTGTTGTATTCATTGAGGCATTGGGCACGACGATTCTTCTTCATCTTGATGCCCCCTTCCAACTGGTTGGCCAGTTGATCCCACAAATCCTTCGTCGAGTCGCACGCGTCCAGTGACTGGAAGATTTCGTTGGGAAGTGCCATGATCAAAAGTCGTTTGGCCTTTTGATCCACGTCCACTCTTCGTTTGTCTTCATCGTTCCAGTCACGATGAAGTTTGGGTAGTCGCCTGGCGAGTACCTCAATTGTATCGCCAGCAACAGGAATCCGAGGAATGATGGTAGTAGGGACGTATGGGCCTTTTAAGATTGACTCATACAATTCTAGGTCAAGCCCCTCGTAGAAATTTATCATTCAGAAATTCCATTGGGGATATTCTTCTCTAATGAGAGTCAGATATTTTGCTAAGGAGCCGACACTATACATGGAGTTCCATGATTAAGAAGACGACATTTTTAATCGAAATTTTGAGAAAAGAAATTTGACGAGAAGGATGAGCGATACAACAAAAACGATTTCAGATTACGCAAAAGCAAACATTTTTAAAATTAAAAAATAGGAGTGATAAATCTTTTAAAAACGAATAATCAAAAGACAATTAAGAGTATAATCCAGTCGGATATCGATCGACTAATCAATTGATTTGATTAGCAGGCTCTGATACCAATTGTTGGAACCCAGATACTCTTAATTTGCA
>NC_037544.1:10153958-10160996 GCF_001531365.2 Cynara cardunculus var. scolymus
AGTCCGATGGTTTCAAACAAAGCTTGACTAAACAGTTCTTTAGCCCAATGGTTAAATAAATAAACAGTAAAGTTTGCTTAATCTCATGCTTTTCCCCTAGTTAAATAACAAAAAGCATTAAATGTGGGGCCGTGAAAACTCACTGGTTTGATAATGAATATCCAAGAAGATGACGTCTGAAGCATGCAACGTCCGCCCTACCTTCCTAAACAGACCAATATCCAAAATTTAGATCACTTATGGGTTTTTGACAAAAATAAAGTTAAGTTGCATCTCATGCAATGCCATCGGGTTTTTATAACTTAAAATTGATATTTTATAATTTATTCTAAAAATAGTCTAAAAATTATATATTAAAAGCAATCAAAATCATTTACTCAAAAGCTGATTTTTGGACATATTATAAATTTTGTTCCAGGTATTTTTGGGTTTCACAAATCATTGTAAATAGGAATCTTCCAAAAGTTATTTTATGTCCAACTTTTACATCATTCAAAATAATGAGATCAGCCGACTTTTCCAAATATCAAGAAATTTGAGTGGGTTTAAGTCACTCAATATTACCCTACAATCTAGAATTACACAGCCCCCAAAACAGATTGCACACTCTTCGAGTGACAACCATTTACTCAACACTTTCTGAAGATTTTAAAACTACCAAAAACGGTTAGTCTTCAGAAATTATTTTCCGATTTCATTAAATTTTGAAGATGTACAAATCGATTTAGGATGCATGCAAGATTCTTCCATACTTCAAAACATATTTTACATGATCGGATTTCGCATGCAATGGGGTTTTCTCTTACTTTCTTAAAGATCAAAGAACATGGATCATAGATTATCATCCTTTTTGAAGACATTTTCAGGTCTTTGATGAATAATCTCCCCTCTTTAATTCTCCAGAAATTTTACTAAAAGATCAAGTTGTAGGAGTAGGAGGATGAAAACTTTTGATATTCTATAAAAGTAGGATAATTAGTATCGTACCTTTTTTTTAGAATCTTGAATATTCTTCAAGATTGACAAAACTTCTTAAAGATTTGCTTGAAGGAATCAGTTGGAGGGTGGTTTGCTTAAGAGAGAGGTTAGAGAGATGAAATGCTTTGGCTGAGAATTTGGAAATGAAAGTTTTTCAAAGAATGTGGGGTAATTATATGAGGATTTTAAACAAGGAAATGAGTTGGCCTCTAAAGGCCCAAACCCAAATAAAAATTTTATTTTTCTTAATAAAAATAAACCCACTATAATTTACCCAACATAAATAAAATAACACTATTAGTTCCAAAACTCCATCTTTTGATAAATTATGTGGACATTCAAATGGGTCTTTTGTATTTTAATTTAAAAGTTTATAATATCAACTTTATTTTATTTCGAGAATTACTAAAATATTTGGCATTACACAAGTTAACTTTATCGGTTACCCGCCAAGGCGTGATCTTCCAAACTATACTTGGAAACAAAGTCAGATGAACTGTAACCACCATGACTAGATCCTAGTAAAATATAATTCTAAATATAGGACCTAAAATAAGGTGCTAACCTGAAACTCAGAAATGACAGAATGTCACAGTCTCCCCAAGTCAGAAAAATTTCGTCCCGAAATTTATTCGTCAAATTCAGATCATGACTTGTTTGAGAACAAGTGGGGATACTTGCTTTTCATGAAATCTTCTCTTTCCCACGTGTACTCCGGTCCATGCCTCAAAGTCCAACGAACTTTTACAATCGGGATTTTGCTACGCCTCAACTGCTTGACTTTAAGGTCGAGGATTTCGATCGACTCCTCAAGGAATCATAACCGTTCGTTAATTTGTACGTCTTCCAGAGGTAGAACCAATGATTTGTCGGCTAAATATTTCTTAAGATTTGATACATGAAATGTATCATGGATGGCACTAAGCTCTGGGGGTAAGCTTAGTTTGTATGCAACCGGTCCTACTCTTTCGAATATTTCAAATGGACCAACATACCTTGGGCTAAGTTTTCCTTTCTTTTTCGAAGCGTACAATCCCTTTCCATGGAGATACTTTTAAAAGGACCTTATCACCCGCTTGAAATTCCAATGGTTTCCTTCGGTTATCAGCATAGTTCTTCTGATGATCTCTTGCAACTTTAAGCCTTTCTTGGATGATCGAGATTTTGTCGGTTGTCTCCTGGATAATGTCAGGCCTAGTCAACTATCTGTCACCAATTTCCAACCAGCTGAGTGGGGATCTACACTTACGCCCATACAAGGCTTCATATGGTGCGCACTGGATAATGGTGTGATAGCCATTATTGTAGGAAAATTCAACCAATGGTAGATGAGTATCCCAGCTGCCTCCAAAGTCTATCACACAGGCTCGTAACATATCCTCTAACGTTTGGACTGTCCTTTTCGTTTGCCCATCCGTTTGAGGATGATAGGAAGTGCTCAAGTCCAATCTCGTGCCTAGTGCCTTTTGAACTGATTGCCATAATCATGAAGTAAAACGGCTATCTCTGTCTGAGATAATAGAAATAGGTACTCCATGACATGATACAATTTCATTGATATATATCTGTGCAAGCCTTTCCGTACTGAAGTCTTCTCGAACAGGTAAAAAGTGTGCGGATTTCGTAAGTCGATCCACTATGACCCAAATTGAGTCATATCCTCTCCTAGTTCTAGGTAACTTTGTAACAAAATCCATTGATATTTGATCCCACATCCATTGAGGAATCTCTGGTTCCTGAAGAAGACCAGACGGTTTCTGATGTTCAGCTTTTACCCTTGCGTAGGTCAAACATCGACTTACGTACAAAGCAACGTCCTTTTTCATTCCTGGCCACCAGTAATATTCTCTTAGCCCTTTGTACATCTTATCAGTTCCTGGGTGAATTGAGTATTTTGAGCGATGAGCTTATTTTAAAGTTGACCGGAGACTATCGTTCTTTGGTATCCAAACTCTATTTCTGAATTAACGCACCCCATATACTCGAGTTTCGAATTCCTTCTCTAGGTGGTGCAGGGTTTCGTTCTTCAGATTCTCCGATTTCAATGCCTCTTCTTGAGCTTCAAGAATTTGCGTTTTTTGGTTTGTTTGAACCAACATTCCCATGGCTCGTGCCCTTGACGGTGGCACCCTTTCTTTCCTTCTTAAGGCGTCTGCTACCACATTAGCTTTCCCCGGGTGATACTTTATTTCACAATCATAGTCGTTGAGAAGTTCGACCCAACTCCGTTGCCTCATGTTCAGCATCTTTTGATCTAGGATATGTTGAAGGCTTTTATGATCAGTGAAAATGATGCATTTGGTGCCGTAAAGATAGTACCTCTAAATCTTAAGTGCAAATACTACTGCCCCCAATTCGAGATCATGTGTAGTATAATTCTTCTCGTGCACTTTAAGTTGCCTAGAGGCATATGCAATGACCTTGTCTTTTTGCATTAGCATGCATCCTAAACCTTGATGCGATGCATCACAATAGACCACAAAGTTTTCCGAACCCTCTTGTAAGGATAAAATAGGTGCATTGCATAGCCTCTGCTTAAGAGTCTCAAACGCTTCTTCCTGTTTCTCACCCCAAATAAATTTCTTGTCCTTCTGGGTTAAGGCTGTGAGTGGTTGTGCGATTTTCAAAAAGTTCGCGATGAATCGCCGATAATAGCCTGCCAAGCCAAGGAATTGACGGATTTTCGTCGGGGTTCTTGGGGCTTCCCATTTCTTAATGGCCTCAATCTTGGCAGGATCTACCTAAATCCCTTTTCATTGACTATATGACCAAGAAATTGTACTTCACGAATCCAAAATTCGCATTTGGAAAATTTTGCGTACAATTTCTAGTTTCGGAGTAGCCCCAATATTATCCTCAGATGTTGCTCATGGTCCTCCTTGCTTCGTGAATAAATTAATATATCGTCTATGAAAACAATTACAAATTTATCCAGGTACGATCTGCAGACTCTATTCATTAGGTCCATAAAGACAGCCGGTGCATTGGTTAGCCCGAATGGCATAATCAGAAATTCGTATTGACCGTAACGAGTTCTGAAAGCTGTTTTGGGAATGTCCTCTTCCCGAACTCTCACTTGGTGGTATCAAGATCGTTGGTTAATCTTGGAAAAATATACCGCTCCTTGGAGTTGATCAAACAAATCATCGATTCTAGGAAGAGGATATCTATTCTTGATGGCCAACTTATTAAGTTCCCTATAATCAATCCACATTCATCGACCCATCTTTCTTCTTAACGAATAGAACCGGTGCACCCCATGGTGAGTAACTTGGTCTTATAAATCCCCTATTTAATAACTCCTGGAGTTGATTTGACATTTCTTGCATCTCCGATGGTGACAAACGATATGGTGCCTTTACCACTGGGGCAGCTCCAGGGATTCGACTTGTCTTTGCGGGGGTAGTCCTGGTAAATCCTTAGGAAATACATCAGAAAACTCCCGAACCACAGGGAAATCTTCAATACCTCTCTCCTTGACCTTCCCATCAATCACATGTGCCTGAAATGCAGCGTAATTCTTCTTCAAGTACTTTTGCATTTTCATGCATGATATTATCTTAACTTTTAGATCTGACCTGTCTTCCTGAATCTTAATTGGGTCCTTTCCATCTCGAGGAATCTGGATAAGCTTCTCTGAACAGACAATTTCAGCTTGATTTTTGGATAGCCAATCCATGCCTACAGCTATGTCAAAACTTCCTAGTTCAATTGGTATAAGGTCTATGCTAAAATCCTTATTGGCTAAACTTAAAGTGCAATCCATAATTATGTTTCTAACCTTAATATCTTGACCATTGGCAAACTCAATTACATAAGCTTCTTTCAGCTTTTGGGGCTTTAGGTTAATCTTCTGCTTAAAGTCTAGTGATACAAAACTTCTATCTGCCCCTGAATCAAACAGAACTGATGCGAATTCATTATTCAAAAGAAACATACCTGAAACCACATTGGGATCATCTCTAGCTTCTTTGGCTCCGATCTCAAATGCTCTGTCCCGTGCCTGACTTTCTAGGTTTTCTTGACTGGCCGGTCGGGCTTGACTTGCATTTGCTCCTTGTTTCCTGTTTGGGCAAACATTCCTCATGTGATTTGGACTTCCACAATCGAAGCATAATCGTCTTTGATAATCCTTTGCTGTATGACCCCTTAAGCGGCATCTTTGACAGATGATGCAGTTTCCCCAGTGTGGATACTTGCATTTATTGCACTTGGTCTTGTCTCTTTGTTTCACCGCCTGAGTCTGTACCCTCCTATTCTTGTCATATTTTCCCCCAGATCTTAGATTCCCATGCTCCTCCATTTTTCTTTTTCCCTTAGCGAATTCTCCTGATCGAACAACATTATTCGTGAGTTTTGGTGGCAATATCTATTGCCTCCTTAAGGGTTTTTGTGGATTGGCCGAGGTGATGTTTCCCCTAATTTCTGGAGACAATCCCCAAATATACCTTTCAATGCGGACTTCCTCCGGTGTTACTAGATGAGGTACTAGGTTTGCTAACTCGTGGAATCGAGTCGTATATGCAGATATATTATCCCCTTTCATGTCATGATTCTATAACTCCATTTCTAGCTTTTGGAGTTCACTTCTTGGGAAGTATTCATCCTTTAGTAATTTCTTAAATTCTTCCCAAGAAAGCTGGTTAGCCGCTTCCCGACCCCTAGTTTGTACCAATGTATTCCACCAGGTAAGAGCCCTTCCATGTAACAAACATGTCGCATATTCTAGTTTATTTCCTTCAGTACATTTACTAATGTGAAGAACAGACTCCATGCTTTCGAGCCATGATAATAATCCTATTGCTCCTTCGGTTCCTTTGAATTCTTTCGGGTTGCAAGATCTAAAAGATTTATATGTGCATTCCCTAGCCGCCCTCGGTTCTGGATTGTTTGGTTGAATAGCATTCAGGCCAGCAGCCACTTGACTAACTATATTGGGGAGTGCGGCCAAAAGTTGCTCTGACACAAGTCGTGCAACCTCAGGGTTTTCTCTTCTTGGCGGCATTTTCTATGGCTTAAATCAGAAGGGAGTTTCATCATTAATATAACAATACAAGGACGATAACTTCCAGTCATTTAAATGATGTAAGGGACATTCATCGCATGGATATTATTCAAGCATTTATATAATCAAACAGATTAATCTTATACACACCATTACTTGTCATAAATAAGCATTTCTTCAAAAAGACATCATGCATTCATAAATGATTATAGTCACAAAAGCAGGATTTTGAGTTTCTATGCCAAAGAGTGGGTATCCTACCACTAATCCGCCTTCCTAGAACAACATCCATCCTATCACTATTCCCAAAATTAACATCATCATTCCACTCATTACCAACCATCTGTATAATCCCCTTATTTCTTGCCTTGCTGCAATGACGACATCCGTGTTCCTCAACATGCGCTGAGGGTGTGCTTCCATCACATCAGACAGGTTGTTTAGGATGTGGTGGTGGTATCCCAGCTGGGTCTGGTGTACTTGCGTATCGGATGCGATTCTCCTTACCCATTCTCTTTCAGCTGGATTCATGCCCCGAGTGCGGGACGTAGGTACCCCGATCACCACTTGAGTTATCCTGCTCCCCAATTATGGTCGGGATGACTCTCCTCTGACCCTAACAGAGTCCTCAAATATCACTCATTACGGCAGTGGAATGCTCTTCCTCGGCGTGACTCTGATCCTTGAGCCATGATAGGTTTGTGGTGGATGTCACACCCCGCTAAAGCGGAAACGCGAGGTATGGCAGGTAGAGTCTCATAGCAATACTGTATAAACAACACAACCATACAATTTAAAAATTTAAATACATCATAACCAAAGTTTACAATCCCAAATACATGTTTACAAAATAAACACAAAAGAAATTTTGAAAGCGATGATTGTGACACGGCTCATATTAAGTGTCACCATGAGTCTTTCTTACCCTGAAAAAGCATGTCAAACAAGTGTCAACTACAAGAGTTGGTGAGTTCACATGTTTTATATGCACAAAATGATTTCAAATGCAGCAATCTCAGTTATAAATTTATAAGCAATATCTTAAAAACAACGTC
>NC_037544.1:10161740-10163330 GCF_001531365.2 Cynara cardunculus var. scolymus
AATTCTTGATTCTGGACAGAAACTATAAGATGATCAAAGTCACATGCACACATCTGTCATTAGTTGACATATTGCACACTTGACTTAAATAAATTGGTTCATGCCTCAAAACATCATATTTTTTAGTGAAACTAGATTCAAATGAATCCTAACTCATGAAAGAACGTTTTGGAAGAAGAATCATACATTGAGAATAAGTAAGTAGAAAGATATTAGCATTCAAAGTAAGAGTTACCTACTGGTGGTTTCACAGTTTGCACACCTATAGAGTTTTAGGTACTTGGAGATCAAAACTCCATAATTTTATGTGATTCCACTTGAATGTAGGAGACAATCCATAAAGTTAACTCTCAAAAGAAGAATCATCCTTTTTCATCGAGTTTTGAGAAAGATATGATCGATGGAACATACATATACAAATATGTCAGAATCGGACAGATTGCATGTTCAACTTATTTTGAGTAATTAAAACCTAAAATCACCACAATACTGAATGAAATCAGTGGCATTTGAAAGGTAACTCATTAAACTAACATCCAGAAGAAAAATCAACAATTTTGAATGATTATCAAGAGAGTTATGACTTATTCAAAGTAGGGTTTACCTACTGAAAATTCTCATATGCATATATACAATGTTTTGAGCATTTGGAGGGCCAAAACTCAATAGTTTTGAGTGAAACCAAATGCATTGCAACCCCAACTCAATATATAAACTTTTAAAAGAAACCACATAACATTTGAACAAGCCATTTACAAGATATGGACGATTTGTGCACAAGCACATAATCTGTCAGCACCAAAAAATACCATTTTTAAGAAACAAACCAACATGCAACATGATTTTACCCATTTTCTTGAGTTCTAATGTTTGGGTCATGGATTACCACCATCATATGGACATTTTTACATGTTTTTGGTGTGTAATCTCTCCTTAAAACTCAGAATTTTTGGAGGTTAGAAGATAGTAGATAGAAATGCATAAAAAGTGGGTTTTTCTCCCAAAATTTGCAAGAAAAAGAGGAAAATGAAGATGTTACCTTGATTATTGATGAGAAGGATGTAATATCTTCAAAATCTTTGCTATTTTGATGAAAAAATATGAAGAAATTGGCTGGAGTTTGAACTCTTTTGCAAGAGAGAGCTAGAGAGAATTTTGAGAGAGGAGTTGGAGAGATGAAATGAGAAAATGAGAGTTGTAGGTGGAGAAAATGTGATATTGATGGATCGATTAACACTATTTCTTGATATTAATTACTTACTTGGATGATCTGTTTGACAGAGATAATGCAGCAGAAAAGATATGTATCAACCAAAGTAGAAATCAATAAGAACACAGTAATGAAGATTGATGAACACAAGAGAGAGCTTCAAATGATTTTCAATTGATGAAAATGTTACCAAATACAATACGGAAGCACATTGAAATACAAGGGCCTACGCTGCTATTTATACAAGCAAATAACGGTTTTCTGACATGACCTAAAGCAAATTAATCTAAGCCGTTAGATCAAAAACAGGTTACAGACAAGAACACGTGATAAGCACGAGCAGCTAGAGAACCTAAGTAAAACAACTTAAAGAAGATCTA
>NC_037544.1:10163430-10164839 GCF_001531365.2 Cynara cardunculus var. scolymus
TGTTGACACATCATTGTCCCTTCACACAACATGTTTATTGATATAAAGGACCCAATGAAAAAGCAAAGAAACCCAAGCCTGCAAAGGCTAAGGGTAACAAAAAGAGTACCACACTCCCTACTAACAAACGAGGACCCATTATGAAATGGGTACCAAAATCCCCTTAATTTGTCTTGCAGGACCAGCATCTGCAACCATGGTACATAGATTCAGGTTGCTCCAGGCACATGACTGGTGATAAAAGTCAACTATCCTCTTACAACGAAAAATCTGGAGGCTCAGTGACTTTTGGAGACAACAGCAAGGGTACAATCAAGGGATACGACACTCTCATCAAAGGAAATGTCTCAATCAGCAAAGTGGCTTATGTCGAAGGATTAAAGCACAATCTATTAAGCATAAGTCAGATTCAACTTGCTGACATGTTTTACAAAAGCTCTTGATGAAAAACAATTTTTATTTCTAGTCAACAAGATGGGTATGCTGAATCTCACCACTTAGAGACAATAATTATCTTTTAACCAGCGATCTTCAATATCTCATGGTTATGCCAATAAGTGATACAATAACAAAGCCATAAATTCTCTAAGTATCTTAAACCAGAGCCTCTGGCTCTAAAGACCAGAGCTTCTGGCAATATAGAATGACTTAGATTTATTGGCAAAATTTCAACTTTGAAACCAGACCCCTCTGGTTCTATTGGTCACTAGAGCCCCTCTGGTTCTATTGGTAACCAGAGCCCCTCTAGTTCAAAGCAAATACTTGGTATTTCTTACCAAGTCCTTTCTCTCCAACCTAGAGCCTCTGGTTATATAAACCAGCGCCTCTGGATTCCAACATATTGAGATATCAATGTCTCAATCCTTGGATTCTCGCATTCTCTCATCATTTCTTTCTCCTTAACCAACCAGATCCTCTGGTTCCAAAGACCAGAGCCTCTGGTTCCCACCTTTACTTGCTATATATTATTTTCTTTACAACCAGAGCCTCTGGTTCTAAAGACCAGAGCCTCTGGCTTAAGATTGCAAGCAAGTCTTAACCATTTCTTTTCTAACTCCCTTTCATATTGTTTTTTAACCAGAGCCTCTAGTTCTAAAGACCAAATCCTCTGGACCCCATCCATCGCATTTGAATCTTATTTTTCCTTCTCCTTTGTAACCAGAGCCCCTCTGGTCTCAAAGTTTCATTCATATCCATCCTCGTACTTAACCATCTTTCATATTTTTTTTCATCATCTTTCACAACCAGAGCCTCTGGATTCAAAGTCTTTGCAACCAGAGCCTCTGGATTCAAAGTCTTTGCAACCAGAGCCTCTCTGGTCTCAAAGACTCATTGCTCTTCATACTTAGCCATATTTCATATTATTTTTCTTCATCATTCACAACCAGAGCCTCTGGTTCTAAAGACCA
>NC_037544.1:10166024-10167367 GCF_001531365.2 Cynara cardunculus var. scolymus
GACACCGCCCAACCCTTTCGAAGGAAGGATACAGCATCAACAGACCGCTGTCAAGGGCTATGCTCACTGTCATTCCATCGACAAGTGAGACACGCGAAGCCTATGAACGCTCCATGCTGTCCCAAGAACCAAGGGCAGCTACCCCGGAGCACTTAGAGCCGTCCCCCTCCAAGCGAGGGAGCACAACCATCGTGCTTCCCCCGGCCCTCACCAACATATTTCCCTACCTACTACCCAAAGGGCACCCACATCCACTATCCTTGGCGATCAAAGCCAAAGGGATATTGAAACAGGACGACCCAGTCCAATCCAAACCCAAGCTAGCCATCCAGAGACCATCCTTCGAGCCTCTGGAGATGAACAAGACGAGGAATCACATACCCCATCAACCCTCTCTCAACAGAGAGGTGATGAAGAGATAAGAGCCCCTTCGCCTCAGGGCTCGCCACAACCTCTCAAACACAAATGCATTCGTTGCTTTTGATGTTGAACCCATAGATCATTCAGAGTGATCTTCATTTCGTGCACCACTACCCTCGGTATTTGATTTACAAAAAGGGTACACACATCCGATTCACTTACTCAGCCTTTGAAGCTGAAGAAGAGGAAGAGGATGTCCAAACATCACGAGATAGTTCTTCTCTCGAAGGCTATCAAGGACATGATGGAAGTCCTTCGCGGCCTACCATCACATAAGGCTAAGAAGGAGCCTCAGGAACAGAGACACAACCTGCAACATCTGTTGCTGCAGGGGTTACACCCTTAGTCGATTTGGTCACCAAGGCTGAGTTCCAGGCCTTTGTTGATACAGTTTCGTGCCTCATGCTCGAGCAGCCGCCCAAGAAAACGACAACGCCACGATGACCAAGACCCCGATGATCAAGGTCTTGGACCTCATGAGGGGGAGACAGAGGCGGCGGCTGCATATACATCTCCATCCGCTGCACCAACGCAACCATCACCACCACACCAACCATCACCTCAAGAAACCCAAGCAAGGGAACCAGAGGCCATGCCCTCTGATGATGAACCGCTTAACCAAGTTCCCTTAGCTACAACCCCATAACCCATCGTGTTGAGTTCCTCAATCGATGAAGAACCAACACAACCACCATCACAACACCAATGAAAAGAAAGTTTGTCATCCTATGAAAACTTGGAAGTTGAAGTTTTTCTTCTAGATTACTTGGAAGTTGATGTTTTTCTTCTAGATTAGTGTCTGTTCTTCATATGTGTCTAGACTAGACTTTGTTATTTCATTACTCAGGGGGAGATTGTTAAACCCCACAATGCAAAATGTAAAAAGTAATGAAAAATAAACAAGTGATGAAGAACCAGAAGAC
>NC_037544.1:10167857-10178957 GCF_001531365.2 Cynara cardunculus var. scolymus
ATAATCAACAGCTGGAATTATAGTTTATCTTGTTAATAATGCTTATCCATGTAAAAGATAAATTTTATCTGTTAGCTAGACTATTTGCTACAAAGTAGCAATATATAGTTATCTTAGTATTAGCCAACTAGTATAAATAGATGATTAGGTCTATTGTAAAAGAGCGTGTAAGTGCGATAGAGAAAAAGGTTTTTACTCTTTGTTTTACGTTTCATTATTTATAAAGAAAAACCTTTGAAGCTCAAAACTGTTCTTGAATGTTCTTATTTTATTTTTGAGTCTTCATAACTTTCTTCGTAAAATCACTATAATTTGGTTATTCATAACTAGATTATTAGTGTTATTGAGAGATCTGGGATCAACAGAAGGTTAACTCCACAGAAGACAACAGAGGATTAGCGACAGAAGCCGTATGAGCGAACAAGTGAAAACTGGCAGAACCTCTGATGCGTCTCACAGAGGTTCTGGAAATTAGTCCTCTGATCAAAAGAACATGCAGGTCATTTACTGCAGAGCCTCTGAAATGGCTCACAGAGGGTCTGCGGTTTTCGTCTTCTGTGAAGTTTTTGTTCTAATAGTTTTCAAAGGTGGTTAGCCGCATGTGCTTCTCATGTGACTAGGACTTAATCGACTTTATTTGGACGACCCAGATGAAGACACTTGTCAAGATCTAGTCTCTAAGGTCGTTATAAACTAGTATAAATAACGGATAGGGCCTTTGTAAACTGTGCGCTTCCAGTATTGTAATTGTCAAAATTTTCAATTGAATCAATTGAAAAACCTTTGGAGCAATCTTCTTGCATTCATCTTCTTTGTTGTGACTGTGTGTTCCTAGTGTGTTTAGAAATTCTAATCACTTACTTACTCTGCTTTGCTCTTATTAATATTTTTGATGCACTTCAATTATTTTAGAGCTTATTTAGAGTATTAGATCAATACCAAAGTTGAATTAAGATCCTACAAACAGTTATTGGGTCCATCTCCTCATGTGCCGGTAACTGAAACAGAAGAGGAAACGTAAGTAGTGAATGTAGAAATAGAAATGGAAAATTCGAACAATCCCATTCAGTGTGAAGAGGGTGAAACTTCTGAAGTGCAAGAGGTGTTGGTCGAACAAGTTGATAATAATCCACCTCAATCAGATATTCAACCTATATTAGTTCCTAATATTGAACCTTCACCTGAACCTGCTCCTATAAACTCCCCAAGTACTTATACCGATCAAAATTCAGATCAAAGTTCTTATACTCCCCTACCTCATAGCAACAAGTGGACCCGAAATCACCCACTACATCAAGTAATTGGTGATCCATCAACACCTATTCGTAGACGGTCTGCGACAGCAAATGAGTGTCTTTATTCCTCGTTCTTGAGTACTATTGAGCCGACTAAGGTTTTCGAAGCCTTAGCTGATCCGGATTGGATATTAGCAATGCAAGAAGAGCTGAACCAGTTTGAAGCACTCAAAGTCTGGAGATTGGTACCTCGTCCCAACAATAAGACGATTATCGGTACTAAATGGGTATTCAAAAATAAAAAAGATGAAGATGGTGTTGTGGTCAGAAATAAGGCTCGGCTCATTGCTAAAGGATATAATCAACAAGAAGGTGTTGACTATGACGAACCATTTGCCCCGGTTGCAAGGATTGAAGCAATACGAATGTTTTTGGCGTACGCGACACATAAGAGCTTCACGGTATATCATATGGACGTCAAGACAACATTTTTGTATAGACTTCTCAAAGAGGAAGTCTATGTCTCACAACCGGAGGGTTTTGTTGATCAGTCAAAGCTGAATCATGTCTACATCCTTGATTGAACTCTTTATGGCCTTAAACAAGCTCCCAGAGCCTGGTATGATATCTTATCAGAGTTTCTGGTAAAGTCAGGCATCTCGAAAGGTAATATTGACACAACCCTTTTTATTAAAAAAGAGAAGTCTGATATTATTTTGATACAAATTTATGTAGACGACATAATATTTTGATCTACAAACCCCAAATACTGTAAAAACTCTTCTGCCTTGATGGTTTCCCGTTTTAAAATGAGTATGATGGGTGAGCTGAACTTATTTTTAAGTCTTCAAATTAAACAATTATGGTATCTTTATCTGTCAAACTAAATATATTTTAGATATCCTGAAGAAATTTAATATGGAAAACTGTTCATATATCAAAACACCTATGGCTCATGGAACGAAAATCCATGTTGATCCTTCTGGAAAAGCTGTTGATCAGAAAACATATCGAGGCATGATAGGTTCTTTAATGTATTTGACGTCTTGTAGACCTGATATAATGTTTTCAACACATCTTTGTGCCAGATATCAGTCTAATCCGAAGGAGTCCCATCTAAGTGTCGTTAAGCACATTTTCCGATATCTTAAAGAGACTGCTAATCTTGGACTCTGGTACCCCAAGGGTGCTAGTTTTCAACTGACAACTTACTCAGATGTAGACTATGCAAACTGTATGTTAGATAGGAAAATTACAACAAGACATCTACAGTTTTTGGGAGACAAGCTAGTCAGTTGGGCATCAAAGAAACATAAATGCGTTTCCATTTCCACTGCCGAAGTAGAATATATAGCTGCTGCAAGCTGCTGTTCTCAAGTGCTATGGATGCAAACACAGCTCAGAGACAACGAGTTTTATTTTAATAAAATTCCAATTTACCGTGATTCCAAAAAAGCTATTGCTATTTCATGTAATCCTGTTCAACACACTAAAACCAAGCATATAGATATTCGATATCATTTTATTAAAGATCATGTAGAAAAAGGAACCATTGAACTGTATTTTGTAAATACAAAATTTCAATTAGCTAACTTATTTACGAAAACTTTAGATGAAAAACGTTTTAGCTTTCTTGTATCTAAGTTAGGTATGTTAAATTTGAAAATTTGAATTTTTATTAAAAACAGTTCAATTTATTAAATTGTATTTAATTCAAATTCATTTAGTCAAATATCTGTATTTTTTAAATACAAGTCAGTGTTTCAATTTTTTCTATCTGATTTTAAATTTCTTGATCGTGGGAATCTATATTTGAGGGGGAGTGTGATTTGTTTTATATCTGATCATATTTTGAGGGGGAGTGAATTTTATCTGTATTGAACTAACAGTTTATAATTTTCTTACAGGTACTTTATGTATTATCTAATTTTTGAAAGATGTAGAGTTTAAGTGTTTGGTCGATTTAGTCTAATCCGGACAACACTTGTCCGATTTAATAAAAATCCGGACAATACTTGTCCGATTTAATACAAATACGGACAACACTTGTCCGATTTAAACTAATCCGGACAAAAGGCTATATGATAAACTCTTATCCGGATAAGGTTAGATATATTTTACAAGGGATTGAGCGGATTAGTAAATCGCGTGTTCGTTTTGACCGGATTCTTAAATCGCTTGATTCTTTTATTCTTTCAAGTCCTTAAATCGTTCATTTCATGAGCGATTTAATCTTTCTTTTGAGCTATTTAGTCTTCTTTGTTGAGCGATTTATTCTTTAATCGTTTGAACCTTGAGCGATTTATTCTTAAACCAGATAAGTCTTGACCGGTGTTCTTCTAAATCGCCTATGCCTTGAGTGATTTATTGTCCGGATTAACACTTAGATATTTCATATTCCATAAATCGGACACCTCTTGACCAATTTATTCTAATCCGGATGAGCCTTGAGTGGTTTAGAATTTGAACGGTCTTTGACTTTGACTATAAATAATCGTCTCATTTTTTACTTTTTACTTTTTACTCTCATCTACTATTCATCATCGTCTCCGTTCGACTACCTGGTTCATCGCTCAACTTTCTTTGAATCTACCTTCTGTTTCATCTAATTTCTTGTTAAGGTTCATAGTCTACTTGATATCATGCTCATAATTCCTTGACAATATCATCTGTTGGACTGATTTGGACTATTTTGGACTGTTTAATATATTAACTTTGAAACTAATTTGATCTAAACTGCTTAATAACCAAGTTCAGACTAATCATGATAATTACTTTCTAATAATTTTTTTTCTTTTTCTTCTTGTAATTCTTTGTTTCTTTTTGTGTGTGTTAAGTGTTTTGACCGGATTCTCACCGGAGAAGGTGATCGGAGTTAACTCCGATCAACCTTAATCCGGTTGATGTTGTCCGGATTAGATTTTTGCCTTAGATTTTTTTGTTGTCTCTTTGTTGACCGGATTAGAAGTCCGGTTAATTTTTTTTGTTATTTTGTTTAGATTTCTTTTGTAATTTTTTTTGTTGTTGTTTAGTTTTAAATTTTTTTAGTTAGTTTATTTTTTTGTGTTAGTATTTTTTTTAGTATTTTTTTAATTCAATTTCTTTAGTTTCATTTTTCTTTTCTTTAATTTATTGAATAATATGGGTTCTAAAATTTTTAGATTCTTTACAAGTTAATGGCGAACATAAGACATCAATCTGAAGAGGAATCTCATGTTCCTTCGGTCAGATCCGACAATATTCAACCGTCTAAGCAACCCATACCCTCTGAAAACCTATTTCCTCCATTTCAATACTTAGACATAAAACCTAATAACCATTCTTACTCTTTTCATATGCCAGCCGAATACCCAGTCATCCCAGAAATACTGAATGGACACCCCATAGCCTATTCTCTATCAGCTAATACACCTGTTCCAATGGTGAATTTACAACAATTATGGAGTACGCTTACTTTGGAAAAAGATGGTGACACCATTTATTTTGAAGGGGCAGTTGACGAATATGTCAGCCGTCTGACATTAAAACGACTAAGAAGGATTCTCCGTCTGCCCGGACCAGGCTCTACTGGATATGAAGATTTTGTATCAGATGAACAACTGTGCTTAGATATCAAACGGTTAGGATACTCGGCATAGTTGACTAACCCGACACAGTTCAAAAGACGATTCCTACCATCTATTTGGCATTTGTTGTTCTCAATTCTGAACAGATGTCTGACGTCAAAGACTGCGGGGATAGATACATGCAGTAGCTCGTTTCTCAAATTCTTTCATGGAATAGTCTTCTCGAGAAACTATGACTATGCTTTAGTCATTTGGAATGAATTGGTCGAGCTCGTCAACGCAAAAAGATTTATGTCTAAGGCCAGGAAATTTGTGCCCTTCCAGAGGTTTCTGCAACTTTTTATTAAGGCAACGATGAATGCTAATGAAGACATTCCGGCGAGATCCAATGCTGAAAAGGGGCCGACATTTGTCATGGCTAGAATTCGGCAGCATACAGAAGTAGAAGATTTGAATTCTATAATGGAAATACCACCAGAACTAATTGCCTTAGCTGATCAGAATGCTCAGTGCGTTATAGACTATAGGAGAGTGACAGATCCTATAGTTCAACCAGATCCGGTTGAACTTGCCCAGGGATCACCCCATGCCTCAGTTGTGAGAGAGGAGTTAGACATAGAAGAGAGAGTTCAGGAACAGGGGTTACCTGAACAGGGAAGTGTGTTGAGGGAAAATGAATTAAAGAGGGGTGAACAGGAGGGGGGAGCGTCTGATCGGCAAAGTACTTCATTTGACAGTACTTCTACAGCTTCTTTAAGTTCAGAAGATACTAAAACCAATAATGAGGCAGTTCCTGGTGATCATGATGATAATAATGATGTTGGATCGGACGACCATGCTCAAACTATTCCTTCACAAAATATTCCAATTGGAGCACTGGTTGATGATATAAATGACATTTTTCCAGAATTTTCAGCTCCACAGCCTTGTCCGAGTCTAAATTCTTTGTCGTTCAATGTTGAAGAATATGATGAATATGACCGTATTCTTCAAGACATTTCTATCGAAGAAGGAGATGAGGGAGTTTCAGTTGAAAATGAAGAGAGAATGAGTGCAAGGGACGAAGAAGAATATGGAGAGGGTGTGAGTGGATCACAAAATGAATATCAAGCTCCTTATCTAGCCGAAACACATAGCCGGGCACCCACATCTACTACTGACATTCATTCATTGAATGTTGGTATTGAACAAGACATAGCTAGCCCAGTTATGCAAATGCACACCCTACCTATCCACTCAACTGGTTCTCAACAACCAGTTGTTTCAATTGAACATGGGGATATAGCACATTTGCTAACTACTTCTCATTTGGAGAACATAGTTGTTGAAACAAGTAGGCCGCTGCCCCAGCCTACGACATCGATTATGTGCACCTCGAGTCTAGCGCCGATACACATAGGTACACACGAGTCTTGAGCATCTGTTGCTCCAAGTACAGTTCTTAGTGAACTTGCTGGAATGACCAGAGTGGTGTCATTTGACATTTCACAAGGACAGGTCGGAAGTCCTACCAATGCTACTATCATGCCAACATTGAACGTAGGCACAACAGTGTATTCAACTGTTGTTTTAATTGGTAATCTAAGTGATCCAGGTGTGAGCTTACCAGACTTTGTGTCACAGGAATATCTGGATGACGCCCTAAAGGCTGTTCAAGAAAATATGGATGCACAGATTGCAAGTCTGAAAAGACTTCTAAAAGGGAAAGAAACGATAGAAGAAGAGCAACCATTTGCGCCATCACCATCACATGTACCTGAACCATTGGTACAAGAACAAATGGTGGATGAACTTAAATCGCTGTTGTATGCAAAATTGATGGCATCTCAAAATCTTGACGCTGAAGATGCAGACTTGGTTGGGCTCTTAAGACAACAATTGGATGTTAACTCTTTCGTTAGAGCCTCAGAGTTTTTGACTTTTCAAGATGTGGTTACTTCTAGCTTTGCAAAAGTTAGCAAGTTAATCACATCCAAAACCCAAGATCTTAAAAGTTCAATGATGCCCATGTTGAACGGGTGTCTACCTTAGAAGAGACATGCATATCTCAGGCCATCCCTCATAAAAGAAGGCATGATGATCTGGATGATCCAGATCATCATGAGGGGGAGAGGAAGAGAAAGAGATTGGCTGAGACATCTGACCAAGCTGCTAGGGTTGAAAATGAGTCATCTGCTCAAGACTTGATTGCTCAAGCTTCTGCCCCGGAGTCTGTTCGGGAAAGAATAATTAAGGCTATTGTTATAGAAGATGAAGAAGAAATGGAGAAAAGTCCTATGATCGAGCCAATGGTTGAAAAGCCGGCGGATTCCACAGTAGGGACAAGGTTGTTATTGGACTTGTCTGCCAATGTAGGTTTCAATGATGTATTTTCTACTATTCTTGGTGGAGAGCAAGATTTTGGAGAGGACATTGATAATATTGACGAGTCAACTGGGCTTTATTTTGACTTTGAAGATGATATAAATGATGAAGATCCAGTTTTTCCTCTTCAAGATGACCGTCAGATTATTCTAGAATCTTCCACTGCAGATGTAGTTGGTGTATCAGACATCTCTGCTCCTAGAGAACATGTTGATCCTACAGAAATTTTCACAAAGAATTATGTACCATTTCATATTCAAGCAAAATTTCCAGGTTACGATAGAGAAAGGATCCGAGAACCGTAGTTGGAAGATATTTACTTTGGAATTTTTATCCGTCATCGTAAGGTTCTGAGCGGTGATAAAGTCCTTCGTATCCATCGAGAAACCAAAGATTATCATTTAGAATACAAACATCTTTTGAAAGTAAGTGCCTACCTATTAGTGAAGTTCGTACCAAGCATCGGGTTGTCACAATTAAGTAGATCGATGCTCAAACACTTCTGAGAATCTGGTATCCTGTCTTTACTGTGACTAGACAAGATGGACAAATCTGGAGATTCAGTGAAGTTGATTTTTCAAGCTTATATTTGAAAGATTTAGAGTATATGTATTTTGAGATCAGAAACATGACTAACAGGAAGGAGGGAGCTCTGATTGCTCTTGATGCTATTAAAAAATTTATGCGGTGTCATGTAAAGCTGGCTATGGTCATAGATGTTCAAATGGGTCTCGAAGACAATCAAAGAATCATCAACCTGAAAATACCTAATCAAGACTTAGAAGATATTGATGCTTATCCTGTTTACATGATTCTTGAAAAGCCAGAGTTCGGAGTCATATATTTTGCTCAGCTTCAAGTGAAGAAATTTATGAGATTCAATGAGCTGAATAAGCATTCAGATGGTACGATAAGGTTGGTAAAACGAGCGCTTGATTTGAAAAGGGTGAACAACGACAGAGTTGCAGAGTCAGAGAGAATGAGTTCTAAAGAAAGATATCTTTTGGTCAATGCTATAAATCTGCTCGAGGAGAAGATTCAGTACAGGAACGCTCTAAGGAGGTTAGAGAAAATTATTGGACTTAGAAAGACAAAATTTTCAAGAGTCCAAACTTGAATCCAAAGGGGGAGAATGTTGGGTTTGAGTATGAGCATTATTGTTGTATTCAAGTTTCTCCATATCTTACATGTTTTTGTAGTAGTATAGTTTTATTACTTCCTTACTATAAATAGTATTTTTCTTTGTAATTGTCATTATCAAGTCATTAGCAAATTGTTATCAGATTTAGAGCTGTAATTCTCTCTCTCAATCAAGAAAATTACATTTGTTGATCTATTCTTTCTATTCTTACATTCATCATGTTATTGAAGACTGATATCACATTTGTATGAAATTTGGACTTCACACTGTCATTTCAGAAATCAAGATTTATAACGTCCCAACCCTCACATTGCATTTAACACATATTTCATATAAAAGAAATACATGATATTATTCCATTCAGGTCCCTTAGTACAAGAATCTAACATGATAAGACACAAGGTCCAAAAATTCAAAATATATTTCTTGTACTAATCACTCAAAACAGCTCTTCAAGCAGAAGCGCATAAAGGAACATATTAAAGTTTTCCCTTCCCCTTACTGTCCGAACCTCCTGCAACACATAGTTAAAATCACAAAACGAGGGTTAGACCGAAAGGTCTAGTGAGATACCCTATTTATGTCATTGCAGGGTGAAAATCACCAAAACCTTTAGGGAAAATATCATTTCATATATATAACAAATATATGAATAAATGGAATCGTAATACCAGATCTTTTCCACTTATCAAGCAAAGCATTCCGCTTATTCAAATCTCAAAACCCTGAACCAAACAGGTTCCACATAATGCCATTGTTAAGCCTTTTTTTTTAACCAAACAAGGTTATATAAAGCTTCAGGAAAAACCTGACATTTTCTCCTCAATAACATCCAAACTATGATTTCCAATAAGAGCCTTGATCCTAAATCTTTAAGTCACAAAGAAATAAAGACTCTGGACCACGGTAGTCTTAAAGGATATAATAGAATGAGTTATATCATACAACACACATACAAATGCCACCCTTATATCCAAAGGTACACCTCTCCTTGATATGCTACCCTTATCCCATGGTACACCTCTCCTTGCTATGCCACCCTTATTCCATGGTACACCTCTCCTTGATATGCCACCCTTATTTCCTCATCAAAATATTTCATAGAATAATTTCAAATAAACCGCAGCCATTGAAATTATTATCGATACAAAATCATTTCTTTCAAAATTTCCTTTTCATGATAACATAACATTTCTTATTGAAAACACAACATTACATCAAATCCGGTCAATCTTAACTTAGCCGGACTCCAAATCTGGTCAATTATCCAGTCAATACATAGTGTAAGCTTTATCCGGTTAACACTTAGAATTAATGCCATCTTTGTCCGAATAATAAGTCTGGACAACACATCGCATAAAACTTGATCGATTTAATTTTTATCCGGATAACAAGTCCGGTCAATACCCCGCTCAACACTTAGCCGATTTAAAATAATCCGGCCATCATTTGGTCGTATTCCTACTTCTCAGTGTTAAAAGATAACTTCTCTTACCAATCATAACCCAATTAATACTTAACCGGTTTAAGGCTAAACCGTTCAACACATAGGCGATTTAGAGCTAAATCGCTCAACCCTTCATCGATTTATAAAATAATCCGAACAAGCCTTATCCCAACCCTTGTCCGATTTAAAACAATCCGGACAAGCCTTGTCCGGTTTAATACCCGGATAAAACACTTAGAATATAGACTAATTTCTTTCCAAAAATAAACAAAATTCATATAAAGCCAGTAACAATTTTTATGCAAAAGAGTTTAGAATACCACTCACGTTATCAAGCTTTTGAAATCAAACACTTGAGATCAACTTGAATCTCCAAACAAAAATAATCCGGCCAACTCTCTTCTTTTAAACCGCACAACTTTTAATCAGAAGCAAGAAGAGAAAATATGGAGGCTAAGCCCTCCTTTTATACACTTCCAAAAATGGAAGGTCGGCTAACATCGCCTTCTTCCC
Organism: Cynara cardunculus var. scolymus; assembly: GCF_001531365.2. Classification (NCBI taxonomy): domain Eukaryota; kingdom Viridiplantae; phylum Streptophyta; class Magnoliopsida; order Asterales; family Asteraceae; genus Cynara; species Cynara cardunculus. The sequence goes on from NC_037544.1 coordinate 10,178,124, forward strand.
ATACAACCCATGCACATGCATCTACACATACCATGCATACATACATATATCCACACACACACACACACTATGCATTTCTTAATATGCAAATGTGTAATATAATATATATATATATACTTCCACATATATACATATTCTGATACACATAACCACATTATACAATTAATTTTCACATACCAGCATGATCAAATGTATCAATTTATTATACTATCACGTAATCATTTAATCAAATAATCACGTATTAATTACCTCGGATGATAACTAGGGTCTGCTTATCACATTATCCATCCCTCAAAAGAATTCCGTCCCAGAATTTCTTAAATCAAAAAGCCATGGGTATTCTGATCTCATCTTTGATTCCAATTCCCATGTTGCTTCCGGTCCTTTGTGAAACTTCCACCGAATTTTAACTAGACTTATTTATTTGTTTCGCAACACCCTGATCTTTCTATCGATTACAGCTTCTGGTGTTTCCACAAAATTCAGCTTACTGTCTAGTTGAATTTCTGGTAATGGTATGGCTAAACTCGGATCAGCCAAACATTTCCGCAAATTTGACACATGAAAAGTATTGTGAATCAGACTCAACTCTTCTCGTAGCTCTAACTGATATGCTACTGGCCCGATTCGCTTACGTATTCTGAACGGCCCCACATATCTTGGACTAAGCTTTCCTTTCTTTCCAAATCTGACAATACCCTTCCATGGCGAAACTTTTAACATCACAAAATCACCTATACTAAACTCAATTGGCTTTCGACGATTATCAGCATAACTTTTCTGACGATCTTGTGCTGTTTTTATTCTTTCACGGATCTGTTCGATCTTTTCAGA
>NC_037544.1:10180292-10206191 GCF_001531365.2 Cynara cardunculus var. scolymus
TTCCCACTGGAATTTAACATTCTTCCGAGTTAATTTAGTTAATGGCACGACTATCTTAGAGAAGTCCTAAATAAACTTACGATAGTAACCTGCCAAACCCAAAAAGTTTCGGATTTCAAAAGGATTTTTCGGAGATTCCCATCTTGCAACTGCTTCTATTTTTACTGGATCTACTTGTACTCTGGCTTCTGAAATAACGTGACCCAAGAATTGAACTTCTCTTATCCAGAACTCACACTTGGACAATTTAGCATACAACTTTTCTCTTTTCAACAATTCCAATATCAGACGAAGATGTTTTGCATGTTCTTCTTTAGTCTTAGAGTATATAAGAATATCATCGATAAATACAATAACGAATTTATCAAGATATTCCTTACATACCCTATTCATCAAATCCATAAAGGCTGCGGGCGCATTAGTTAGACCGAATGGCATAACTAAGAATTCGTGATGCCCGTACCTTGTTCTGAATGCTGTCGTGGCAACATCTTCTTCCCTGACCTTGAGCTGATGATATCCTGACCTCAAATCGATTTTGGAGAAATAAATTGCTCCCACCAATTGATCAAACAAGTCATCAATCCATGGTAAAGGATATTTGTTTTTAATTGTAAACTTATTCAGTTCACGATAGTCTATACACATTCGCATAGACCCATCCTTCTTCTTAACGAATAAGACCGAAGCACCCCAGGGCGAAGTGCTAGGCCTAATAAATCCCTTATCAGTTAAATCTTTCAATTGTGCCACCAATTTTTTCAATTCAGATGGAGCAAAACAGTATGGTGTCTTTGCTACTGGTGCAGCTCCTAGTACAAGATCGATTCGGAATTCAATGACTCTATCTGGTGGTAATCCAGATAAGTCTTTTGGAAAGACTTCTGGATATTCACTAACAATAGGAATCGATTCCTCTTTTCTCTTCTCTTTCTTTAAATCAATTACATATGCCAAACATACTTGACACTTCTTTCGAATACTTTTCTGGGCTTTCATTACTGACAAAATACTAGTATGATGATTYTGACGATCACCATAAATAACAATTGTTCTCTGGCCTGGCAGAATAATTCTGATTATTTTCTGATTACAAACAATGCTAGCCTGATACTTTGCCAACCAGTCCATACCCACTACTACCTCAAATTCTTTCATTGGCATAGGAAATAACCGAATCAGAAGTTCACAATCCTCAATAACATTAATACAGTTATTGTAAACACTAGTAACAGTTTCCTGACTATTAGCAGTATCAACTACTAACTCATCATCAAGTAGCACATAATTCAAACATGCAGTTTGAGCAAACAATGGTGATACAAACGAAAAGTTTGCACCAGAGTCAAATAACAACTTAGCACGTATTGAATTCAGGAGGAATGTACCTGTTACTACATCCGGTGATGCTTCTGCCTCGTTTTTAGTCATCTGGAAGGATCGTCCCCGTGCCCCTCCTTTCCCTCCTCTATTCACAGTAGGTCTTCCCCGAGTCCCCGATGCATTACTCCCCATTGTTAACTGTGGAGTTCTTAACAAGGGACAATTTGGTCGAATATGATTCGAAGAATTGCAATTAAAACACATTCGGTTAGCTGGGCAATTTCTGGATAAATGACCTGCCTCACTGCACTTATAACATTTCCTTGGGTCCATCTTGCATTCTCCCTGATGAACCTGTCGGCATTGTGARCAGACTTTTTCACTGATCTTCTGYTCAGATCTGTTATCATATCTAACAGTTTTCGGCCCYCGAAAAGATGAAGGCCCCTCCCATTTTCTTTTCTCAACAACTTTTCCTTCCAATTGTCTATTCTTATTTCGTTCAGTCACCTCAGCCGCATCTACTGTTAGTGGAAAGGTATTGGGGTTCATAGCAATAACAAACTCTCTGATTGAGGGTTTTAAACCCCAAATATACCTCTCTATCTTCCTGGATTCAGTCAAAATATAATGTTCAGCAAAGCGAGAGTATTCAATGAATTTTTTAGTATACTCCCGAACTGTTCCATTTCCTTGTTCTAATTTCAGGAAATCTTCCTCCATTTGTCTTACTGCCATTTTAGGACAAAATTGATTCTTGAATCGATCCATGAATTCTACCCAAGACAGAGTCTGTAAAACATCCGTTCTGGTAGATGATTCAACTTCCCACCAGAATAAAGCATTTGATTTCAATACAGAAACAGCAAATCGAACTTTATCTGTTTCCGGACACCGAATGGTGTTGAACACTGATTTCATCTCTTTAATCCAGCACATAGCTTTTACTGGATCTCTCTCCCCGAGAAAAGGTTGGTGGTTTGCATGCTAAAAACATCTTAATATCTCCTTCTTTATTCTGAGTGATTGGAGCAGAGGGATAAACTTCTACTTTTTTTGTTTCCATTCTAGCCGGTATTCCCATAATAGATGTGCTGCAATTTCCCCATTTCCTCTGCCAACATATCTCTGGTTATATATATTCTGGGTGTGGCACTGATCTTTCTTGAACATTCCCAGAGTGGGATTCTTTGTGTTCAGAATGTATTTCAGTTTGACCCCTTCCCTGAGACTGACTTCTTCCTCTACCTCGTCCGCTTGGTCTTCCCCGACCTCTATTTCTGGATGTGCTAGTAGGAAGATTAACAGGTGACTCTTCCCTTTCCTCAGACTCTGGATGAGCCGTTCTTTCAGATCTTCTAGTTCGGCTAGACATCTGCAAAGTTTAGTATTAATAATCACATATCCACATTCCCAAATATAATGAAGTATTCAAGTTCAAATGTGTACCTATAAATTCATAATTACACTGGCCAGATGTAACTAAAATTTACCTTACACACTGTTCTTTCAACTTATCATATTTATTTCCAAGGGTGCTAACTATGTCCGGGACCCTTAACATGCAATAAAATAGTTTAAGTCTAGGTATTATGCAATTAAATACCTAAATCTCTTAAACTCAAGCTCTGATACTATTCTATAATTGCATGTAACACATATTTCATATAAAAGAAATACATGATATTATTCCATTCAGGTCCCTTAGTACAAAAATCTAACATGACTAGACACAAGGTCCAAAAATTCAAAATACATTTCTTGTACTACTCACTCAAAACAGCTCTTCAAGCAGAAGCGCATAAACGAACATATTAAACTTTTCCCTTCCCCTTACTGTCCGAACCTCCTGCAACACATAGTTAAAATCACAAAACGAGGGTTAGACCGAAAGGTCTAGTGAGATACCCTATTTATGTCATTGCAAGGTGAAAATCACCAAAACCTTTAGGGAAAATATCATTTCATATATATAACAAATATATGAATAAATGGAATCGTAATACCAGATCTTTTCCACTTATCAAGCAAAGCATTCCGCTTATTCAAATCTCAAAACTCTGAACCAAACAGGTTCCACATAATGCCATTTTTAAACCTTTTTTTTAACCAAACAAGGTTATATAAAGCTTCAGGAAAAACCTGACATTTTCTCCTCAATAACATCCAAACTATGATTTCCAATAAGAACCTTGATCCTAAATCTTTAAGTCACAAAGAAATAAAGACTCCAGACCACGGTAGTCTTAAAGGATATAATAGAATGAGTTATATCATACAACACACATACAAATGCCACCCTTATATCCAAAGGTACACCTCTCCTTGATATGCCACCCTTATCCCATGGTACACCTTTCCTTGATATGCCACCCTTATTCCATGGTACACCTCTCCTTGATATGCCACCCTTATTTCCTCATCAAAATATTTCATAGAATAATTTCAAATAAACCGCAACCATTGAAATTATTATCGATACAAAATCATTTCTTTCAAAATTTCCTTTTTATGATAACATAACATTTCTTATTGAAAACACAACATTACATCAAATTCGGTCAATCTTAACTTAGCCGGACTCCAAATCCGGTCAACACATAGTGTAAGCTTTATCCGGTTAACACTTAGAATTAATGCCAACTTTGTCCGGATAATAAGTCCGGACAACACATCGCATAAAACTTGATCGATTTAATTTTTATCCGGATAACAAGTCCGGTCAATACCCCGCTCAACACTTAGCCGATTTAAAATAATCCGGCCACCATTTGGTCATATTCCTACTTCTCAGTGTTAMAAGATAWCTTCTCTTACCAATCATAACCCAATCAATACTTAACCGGTTTAAGGCTAAACAGTTCAACACATAGGCGATTTAGAGCTAAATCGCTCAACCCTTCATCGATTTATAAAATAATCCGAACAAGCCTTATCCCAACCCTTGTCCGATTTAAAACAATCCGGACAAGCCTTGTCCGGTTTAATACCCGGATAAAACACTTAGAATAAAGACTAATTTCCTTCCGAAAATAAACAAAATTCATATAAAACCAGTAACAATTTTTATGCAAAAGAGTTTAGAATACCACTCACTTTATCAAGCTTTTGAAATCAAACACTTGAGATCAACTTGAATCTCCAAACAAAAATAATCCGGCCAACTTTCTTCTTTTAAACCGCACAGCTTTTAATCAGAAGCAAGAAGAGAAAATATGGAGGCTAAGCCCTCCTTTTATACACTTCMAAAAATGGAAGGTCGGCTAACAGCCCCTTCTTCCCATACAACCCATGCACATGCATGCATCTACACATACCATGCATACATACATATATCCACACACACACTATGCATTTCTTAATATGCAAATGTGTAATAATATATATATATATATATATATATATATATATATATTTCTACATATGTACATATTCTGATACACATAACCACATTATACAATTAATTTTCACATATCAGCATGATCAAATGTATCAATTTATCATACTATCACGTAATCATTTAATCAAATAATCACGTAGTAGTTACCTCGGGTGATAACTAGGGTCTGATTATCACAAGATTGATCAAAGGATCTAATGCGATAAAATCAATAAAAGAAATCAAAATCAAACAATAAGCTAAAAAACTGATGAGAAATAAGAAAAAAAAATTAGAAAAAAAAATTAGAAAAAAATACAAAATTGTTAGAAATCAGATAATCAGCGAAAACTGTCAAAAATAAGTAAAAATGGTCCAAAACTGTTGAAAACAGTTAAAAACTGTTAAAACCAGTTAAAAATTGTTAAAACTGAAAAGAAACAGTTTACGCGACACAAAAAACAATTCAAATATTCTGAAACAATTAAAACAAACCAAAACAGATAAAATATATTAAAAACAGTGAAGATTTTCAAAAAACAGTGAAAATCTGAACAAGATGTGTTCACAAGGAAAGTATACAAGTAAACAAAGCCAAATGATCGATTATTGTAACCGGATGAAGATAATATGGGCTAAACCGGACAGAACTGTGACCGAGGAAGTGCTAGTCGCGATCAAGAAATGACTGAGGAATGGAAATTTGCGACTACCTTTGGCCAAGAAGGAGTCAAGTCCGGACAATGCAATGTTTGGATTAGGATGCGGAAATACACAAATCGCGACTAAGTATATTACCAAGGAACAAATCCGGGTGAAAAAGTTGAGCGAGAATGTCCAAGAAAAGTTGATTTCCGGACAGGCTAGTATGCAGATAAGTCTAAGCTCGGATAGGGCTATGGGCGGAGAAGGCCGAGAAAGTCAAGTCGCGACTAAGGGATTTGTCCGGAAAAGTTATCCGGATAATGCAAGTGACCAAGGTATTCTTGATCCTGGCTAAGGTGTTGTCCGAGAAACACCTAAACCGGACACAACTTTGTGCGAGGGAGTCTTAATCCGGATGATATGTTAAGCGATGAACACAATATCCGGATACACTTATGTCTGGATTACACTTTGTAGATACAGCTAAGTCTAAATCGGTTAAGACCTTGAACGAGGTAGATCTTGAATACGGATAAGTCTTTGTCCTAAATCGTGTAAAGAGGTGTCCGAGGAAGGTAAATCCGGCTAATGCAGTGTGCGAGGAATGTGACAAGTTCGGCTAAGGTGTTGTACGATAAACACTTAKTCTGCTTAAACCTTTAAGCTAGGAGACCTAATCCGGATGGCACTTTATGCGAGTTATACCAATTCCGGAGGGGCCTATGTCCGGATAACACCTTGAAAAATGGTTAAGTCCTGAACCAGCCTAAGTCTATGTGCGATATAAGACTAAGAAACCAAAAACCTTAAGCGATTTTCTTGAATACAGATACCCTTGAGCGATATAGTCCTAGATAAATCGATCAAATCCAATCAAAAACACAAAATTAACCACTTTTTCACACACAAATGGATCAAACTCAGATTTTTTAAGAACTTTTTCAAGAACCTCAAAACCTTTAAAAACACAAAATTTCACCAAAACTTGAAAAAATAATGATCAAAACACAAAAGTTTGTGTGTAACAAAGATTCACAACATCATTACGAACAGTTTGATCATGATTTTAACACAAAAACACAAAATTTTAAAGAAATTTCAGATCGAACTCGAAAAAAAATAAGAACACGAAGAACATAAAAAAATTTCAGAACCTTTTCTTCAAAATTCTTCAAAATACATTGATTTCTTCTTCTGATTTCTTGCATTTCCTGCTCTGATATCGATTGTAAGTCCACTATGATCAATCTTCAAGTAATAATCCATGGCAGATTTAGATTTAGACTTTAAGAACATGAGATGGAGATGAGAGTAAAAGTCAACAAGTCAGTCTTCAATATATGAACGTAAGTTTTACAAATGAGCACCTCTACACTATTACACAAAAGACAAAAGGCTTATATAGGGTCAAACTTGAACCCTCTAGTCAAAGTCAAACAAACTAATACAAAGTCAAACACGATGACTATTTTACAACAATTGTAGACAATATTATCTTTTGAAGACGAATACAATTTACACAGAAATTCAGTCCTAACAGTCTTCAACACAACTTTTGAACAATTCAGTTCAGAACCTGAGTTGACTCAAAGGGAGCTTAATGATTTATCCGTTATACTGTTTTTAATGTGAAAACTATTTTCTAGGGGGAGTATTTGAAAATGTTAATGATTATATTTCTAGGGGAAGTAAACTGTCTTAATTGATTTATGATATTGAGTTTGAATTTTAATTCATATATTTTTTACGGGTATTTTTGAAAAATATGAAGTGTTTTCCAAAGGGTTGACCGACGAATGCTTGTTCGATAAGAGCCTATCTGGACAAAGGCTTGTCCGATGAAGATCCTATCCAGACAAGGTATTGTCCGATGAAGAGCCTATCGGGACAAGGTGTTGATCAATGAAGGGTAGATTGATAGTCATAATCGATGAGAAGATTATTTGGACAAAGGCTTGTCCGATGAGGAACCTATCCGGACAAAGCATTGTCCGATGACGAGCCTATTCAGATAGAACTTGGTTTTATATGTACAAGGCTTGTTCGATAAAGCCTTGTATCGGACAAAGGCATGTTCGATGAGGGAATTTGAATTGGTAACTTCGTGTCATTTTTCTTTTACCCTATACGGTGTCCTGTTTCATTTTTACCTTTTTACATTCACTTCTACTTCATTCTTCATCACTCATATTCTTCATAATCGTTCATTAGATGAAGTTTTCTTTGAACTTCCATCACGAGTTTGCTTCATCGATTCAACTGGGACTATTCTTTATCATTTGGATTTTTGAACTGTTTATTGAGAATACTTTGGACTATTCTTAAGGTTTGTTAATAATGATCTAAATCCTAATATGTTCTTGATATTATTCTTAAACTTGAATCTAATATGTTAATGAAACTTGAACGTTCAAGACTGTTTGATTGAAACCCTAATGATTGATAAGAACAATAAATATGTGTTTTGATAGCTTTTTATCCGGTGAGGATTGAACTGTTAAACAGTGAGCTGTACATGACCTTGATCGATGAGTATCTATGTTTTTGACTAGAGAGGTTTCTTAGTTGTCACCGGTGAGGATTTATTCTGTGTGCGATTTAGACTTGTCCGGAGACTTCAGTCTGTTTCAACCGGTGAGGATGTTTAGTTTCATCCGAAGAGGTCTTGAGGATTGTTTTTTAGAGGATGTTTTGTCCGGAGAAGAATTTTATTTATTCTCAAGTCTTAGAATATATTTTTTTTGGTTTTTTGTCGATTATTTTTCCTTTTTTGTGTGTGATTTTTAAAGTGTTTTTGAGTTTAATTTTTTTTTGTTATTCTTTTAAGAATTTGTTTTTGTCATGTTAAATTTTGTTCAATATTTTTTTTAAGTGTTGTTTTCTTAAGTGTCGATTTTATTTTTCTTTGAGCGGAAAAGCCTGAGTGATTTTTTCTTAAGCTTTGAAAGGGAATTACAAAAGTTTTGGGAAAAGTGGTCGTTTAGATCTTTGTGTCAAATTGTATATTATTTTGGATTGATTTTATCATGTGTCTAATCTATTTATCTTTTTACATGTAAAACATTATGACGACGGTGGAACATCATAACTCACCTTATGAGTCTGATGATGAGAACATGATCCCATCAGTTTGATCTGAACTACCTTAATATTCCAGTCTGCAAACCAAAATGGCCTGGATGAAATTATCTTTCAAAAATCCCTCTATCTTGACCTTAAACCAAATAACCACTATTTTAACTTCAATATGCCTTCAAAATACCCTATCATTGTTGAAATATTAAAAGGCCATCCAATTGCTTATGCACATTCTGCAATAGGTGATGTCCCTTTGGTTTACCTTCAACAATTCTGGTATACCCTTTTATACATCAAAGAAGGAAACCATTATTACTTTTAAGGGCAAGTGGATAAGTTTATGAGCCAACTCACTTTGAAAAGGTTGCGGAAGATCCTGAACTTGCCAAAACCTAACTCTGCTGGGTCACCTGAATTTGAAGAATGCATATTTGATGAGGAACTCTGCCACGACATCAAACGACTTAGATATTCTAGTGTCCTGAACAACTCGTCGCAATTTAGAAGAAAATTTCTTCCATCGGTGTGGCATCTGTTAGTTTCAATACTAAACAAATTTATCACATTGAAAACTGCTAGCATAGACACCTGCAACAGTTCCATCCTGATGTTTTTCCATGGCATAGTGTTCAATCAACACTATGACAAAACAATAGTGATTTGGAATGAGCTAGCAGAGTTAATACAAGTTAAGAAGTTTACTCAAAAGAAATAAAGTTCATTATGTTTCAACGAGTTCTTCAACTCATAATAAGGGAAATGATAAGATCCAACAAGGCCATACCTTCAAGACTGGACGGGCTCTGCATGCGAGGGACACCTCTGTGTCTGAGTATCTCTTAGTCTGTGAGACCTCTGCATCCAAGCTCTTGTTCCAGGCTACTTCCTAGACTAAGTCCTCTTGACTAGAGCAAGAGGCTTTTTTACATACACTTCATGAAATATAGATCTAACAATCTCCCTTTAAGTGTAAATAAAGAAGACTCTTCTTGAATTGAAATCTAGTCCAGGAAAGCAAGACGCCAACATGGTACTCTATATGTAATTTTCTTTATTGAAATTGAAATACATAAAAGAAAATACATAATGAGAAAAGTTCAAAAGATTTATAAGAGAAAGGCCTAGAAGTGTTGTAGTTTCATGAACCTCCTAAGAAGCTCTTTCTCTTGCCGTGGGGGTCTGATCTCTGTACTTGTAAACATGGTTCTTGATGTACTGCAGAGTAGCATTAGAGTATTTGAAGCGCTGGTCATTTCAGAAGAACACCGTTTTCTATTTTCATCTCGAAAGACCACCCCAAGATTTGGTTCCACGATCACCATCCAAGAGAGGATGTGTCTTATGTCTTCAAGTTCTTTGTTTGGTGTAGTAACACAGAGTTGATCAAGCCCCCATATCCAGAGCAATCTGGAAGTCCACCTTACACCTGAAGTCTAACAAATATGTCATGGTTTGGTGAATTACAGAGTTCGCTAGAGCAAATTTTAGCCCATTATCCCTCTTGTGATCTGTCTGGAAGTATAGGGTAAGAAGGTTCCAAGGGTTGAGATTGATGAGATTGCAGTCTGTGAAAACCCTGATCTGACCCTTTAACTGTTCTACCAAATACTCATGGAAGATTATCTAATTGTGCACGAACGTTGTCTTCTTTATATCCAGTACTTGCTTGATCCCATTCATAAAGTGAACGTGGCTGACAGGCTGCGTGTATTGGTGAAGAAACGTTGTCTGATCTATTCCTAAGCATTGGGATGTAAATTTATTTTCTGTGTTAGAACTTCCTCCCTCTGAGTATACAGGTATTGGTAAATCTTCTCATTTTCCACAAAGTCTTCACTGGGTTTATCTGTAGGGATGGGCCTCATCATTGCGTCCATTTGGTCTTTGATCTCTTGTACTCGATCGTAGACTAGTTCAGAGCTCTGAGGTCTGCTGCTACTAGCTCCCTCTATGTCAGCTCTGTGTTAACTTGGTTTAGGTGAAGGATGAAAAGCTCTGGTTCCTTATACTGGAGCTCTTGATCTTAGAGCTTGGACTGGTGGTGGAGAGACGACAATAGTTACATGAGAAGGAAGATGAATTGCCATTGGAGGAGCCTTGTTGCTCTTGGAGGCTGCTACTCTGGTTCCAGCACGTTCATGACTACCTCCTCTTTATCCACTCATCTTGGTGGAGTAGTCTCCATGAAGCACTCAGATGAGGATGAAAGGATTCACTTGGTGAAGAAGAATAGGTGTTCAAGAGCTTTAGTGTAGATCTCTCTCCACCAAGTGATGTTGAGGCCGACTCTGCTTGTATGGATTTTTGCTCTAGATGAGCAGGCTCTGGCTGTGCAGACTACAACTTTTGAGGGGCAGACTCTTCTTGCTCTGGTTGCACCTGTATTTGATTGGCTTGAGATGTAGGAGCAGGTTGTTGAGCTGGAGTAGTCGCAGGTGCAGAAGAGGAGGGAGCAATGTTTGATTTTTGCTTTGTCTTTGCTTTCTCCCCCTCTTGATGATTTTGAGGACCAGAGACATCTAGGTCCTCATCATCATCAAGCCTTCTCTTCTTGGAGCTTTCTCTGCATGTAGAGGCAAGCTTTATTAGCTTCCTTTTCTTCTTCTTTGTCAGCTCTGTAGGAGGCATAGCCTTAACCTTTTCATTAAAAAGCTCCACTATGTCAGCCGTCGCCTGTGTGGCCTTTGTAATCTCGATGTTCTCCCTGATTTGAAAGCAACCAAGGAGCATCGCATTTCTGTTGCAGCTGTCTTGGCCGTATTGTTGAATTCAGACGTGAAGTCAGCCACCTTCTAGAGTAGGCGATCACCCGAAGCCACCATCTAAGATATGGTGATATAATCCATAGGGACGCCAATCGGAATGAGATATTGCTCATTCATTTTCACCACGTCTTCTATGAACCTTTGAAATTAGTCCACAGAGACTGGTGTCATCTTCAACTGAGCTTTCTCCCTATATATGTATGAAATAACCCTTTGTAGGTTGTCATTTGTTCTCGCCGTCAATTCTAGAGTATGTTCGAGACAAAAATCATTCATCATTAACTCAGCTCTCAATGGATGATCGAACTTCATCCAGAGCAGGTGCAGAGGTTGATGGCTTTGCACAGGCCATTGTGAGTTTTTAGCTCTTCGAAGGAGCATAATGCAGAGGTGGCGAAAGTTTGGAACTTATCCTTCATGACATATGTTGTGGGGGTAACCTCTGGCTCAACACATGGGCTAGAGTGGGTCCTTGTTCCTAAGACACTTTCAGTCATGTCTGCTTGTACGTTGGACATAGAAGGATTTCCAGCCGATCCTCGTATCTCTACACAAGGAGAGGATACTACGACTGTTCTGTCATGGCGAACTCTTCCATTTGATTCAGAGTCGGATGGGATGTCCTCAATGAGTGGACTTTGAGACCTATCGAGAGTCTTAAAGCTGTGAGCACCAAACCCTTTCTCTGAACAAGGTGGGGCAATAGCTAGTGTAGAGGAAATGAATTCCTATGGTTGGGAAGGTGGCGTGGCATGTGGAGATATGCCACTTATCATTTCAAAGGGTTCACCCTTTTTAGAGGATGAACCCTGAAGTGTGGATTCCCTTTGACTATCATGGCCAGAGGCAGATGCAACCTCTGGTTGGTTGGGGTTCGAGGCATGCACCTCTGTTCAAATGACTTATGTTGCTTAACCGACTAAGTCAGATGATGTGCTTGCACTAGGAGTTGGGGTATGGAAATATATGTGCTTATTTTGTACACCCTTATGCTCTGGCTCCCCCTTAACCACGACATTTTCTCCCTCATTTCCCTCATCTCCAGAGCTCTCTTGTTAGATATCTCTTCATCATCATCTTCTTTTTGAGAGCTCTCTGCCTCTTCAGTTGTGCTTTCTTCTTGTTGAAGAAGCAGAGCCTCTTCTCTCGCCTTTCTCTCTCTCTCTCTCTCTTGTTGTTGTTTTTTTGCTCTCTTTGTTCTAGCTCTCCTTTCCTGCCATTCCTTCTCCTTCTGTTCCCTCTCTAACTTAGCCTTTTTGGCTAGTTCTCCTTCCCTCTTCTTCTCTTTCCTCTTCCTCTTTTTCAACTTCTTATCCCTCTGCTTCTTTTCTAATTCCCTCTTCTTTCTCTCTAACCTCTCCACCTCTCTCTGCCTTTCCCTCTCACTCTCCCCCTCCATATCTTGCTCTGCCTCCTCTCCCTCTATGGCTTCTCCTATGCATGTTGGGGTTCGAGTCACTGGTTCTAGTGACTCATGCATATGTCGGATACATCAGTTGTAGGATGTTGGTTGAGCACATATTCATACTCCCAATCTTACCAGTTAGGGCCCTGTTCACCAGTGTGAACAGAACGTTCCACATTGGTGGCATGAACTGGCGCCTAAACTCGGATGGATACTTGATTTGTTGATTGTTCCCTAGCAGTTTGAGGAATCCGACGTTCTCTTCTCTTGTTGGGACAGGAGCATATTCTTGTAGTCCAAGATCAGTCTTGGTTGGTTTCTGTAGAACCAAGGAAAATAGCAACCTGAAGATCCTAACTCTACAGTATTCTTTGCGTTCAGGGTTGTAGTACTATCCTAGAATCCCATTTTCATTTGCGATGATTTCATAAGTCTGCCAGTATTCTTGGATGTATGATCAAGGACTGCGTCATCGACGTTGGTCAAAACAGGCTTCAAGAAATGGTGATGAAGAACATCAATCACTGGATGGTATTTGGAATCGAAGTTATGTAGGACAAGGAGAAGGGTGTGATTGTTTGGTTTGAGGGGTAAAGGAATCACATTGTGGTTAGTACCTTTAATGGATTTTAGGGTTAATGTTCGTGTTTGAGAGTTATTGGATTCCGAGGAAGAGGAAGACATAGTTGCAGGTTTTTAGGGTTTTAAAGAAAGTTTAAAAGAATTAGGGTTTTTAGATTTGATTTGCAGGTTTTAAGTACAGCGAAGGATTTAGGGGTTTTGAAGGAAAAAATCTTGGAACTTACTTGAAATCGATTGAAGATTTTGAAGAACATAAAAGATTGAAGTTTTGGTAGTCTTTGAGTGTTCTTCAAGATTTTTGAATGTTCTTGCAGATTCAAGATCGTTAAAGGATTTTAGAGAATTTTGGAAGCGTAAAGAAAAAATAGAGAAGATTTCACTTTTAAATAGAAAATATCCAAGGCACTCGAGTGTTTTGACCCAAGGGTCGTATATGGAAGCGTTTTTGCCGAATCCTGTGGGGGGATGCCCGTGGCCTGACAGTTGCATTCTACTGCGCGCGTCCCACCTCCCTTATTTGAAAAATTAGGGATACAGGTCTGTTACTTACCAAAGGTGACCATTCATTTATATTCTTAATTTAATAAGAGCCTTCTTGAAAAAAAAAAATAAGAACAAGTGTTTTTAATCAAAGTTCTTGATAAGAGTGAAAATACCTCTTGGTTGAATTTAACACTTAGAGGAACGATAAAATCTCCATGCTCTGGTTCATAGAGATAAAGTGACACCAAGTTTCTTGGGACAAAATCTTTGTATAGTACATACAGAGGCCCTGTACTAGAAACTTATGTGTTTTCAAGAAAATAAAAGGATAATGAGACCAAAGTAGAGGTTTGAAGATGTGAGATGGAAACATACCTTTAGAGCAAATACAGAGGCTCATGGTTGGACTATTCAGAGTCTACGCCTTCATGAATTGATTTGATGAGGCAAAGGCTCTGTATTTTTGAAGATCCATGACTCCCCCTTGAATGAAGCAACTTGTGTTCCTCCCCCTTAAACTATGCTTGGATAAAAAATGATAAGATATGCTTGAGCTATAGTTCAAGGTACAGAGGCTCTGTATAGTAGATACATAGACTTTGTATGACAGACAACAGTATTGAGAAAATTGGATCAAGAGGCTCTGCATAGTACATCCAAAGGCTCTATTTCATGGACTTAAAGAAATAAAATAGATATATGCTCAATGTGAGTGCAGAAGCTCTGTATAGTACATACAGAGGCTCTGATTTATCATTGTAGATTGAGCGTACCAAACTTGTTAACCAATAAATTGAATCTCTTCTCATCAAGAGCCTTAGTGAATATGTCTGCAAGGTTGTGATATGTGGAAACAAAAAACATCTCGATCATACCTTTCTCCACATGGTCCTTGATAAAGTGATATCGAACATCAATATGCTTTCTGTTGGAGTGTTGCACAGGGTTAGTTATGATGGCTATTGCACTTTCTGAATCACATAGAATAGGGATCTTGTCAAACTCAATTCCATAATCCTTGAGTTGCGTCTTCATCGATATCACTTGAGAACAATAGCTTGTTGCAACTACATACTCTGCTTCTGCAGTGATGTTGACACATAGTTCTGTTTCTTGGATGTCCAACTCACCAAGTTGTTGCCAAGTAGTTGATAGCTCCTAGATGTGCTCTTCCTATAGAGCTTATACCTTGCATGATCAGATCTGTATATGCAAGTAAATCAAAGCTAGAATGCTTAGGATACCAAAGACCTAAGAATTGATTCTCTTCGAGATATCGAAAGCTTCTTTTCACGGCAGAGAGGTAAGATTCCTTATGATTTGCTTGATATCTAGCACAGAGACAAGTGGCAAACATTATGTCTGGTCTACAAGTCGTGATATACATTAGTGGCCCAATAATTCCACGATAAGTCTTAACATCCACTGGTTTTCCAGATGGATCTGTGTCAATCTTAGTGCCTGTGGCAATTGTTGTCCTCATTGTGGAAGAGTTATAAAGTTGGTACTTCTTGAATATGTCAAAGACATATTTGGCTGGATTAATGAAGATACCGTCTTCTCTTTGTGTTACTTGAGCCCATACAGAGCTTTGTCCATAAAATAGACATACTCTGGGTGTGTTAAGCTCTCAAACCCAGGAGGTTGCTACACATAGACTTCCTCCATTAGCTTACCATTTAGAAAGACTGACTTAACGTTCATTTGATAGACTTGTAATCCTTTATATTTAGAGAAGGCTAGAAATAAATGTATAGCTTCTAGTCTTGCTACTGGTGCAAAGGTCTCATCATAGTCTATGCCTTCTTCTTGGTAGTAGCCTTTTGAAACTAACCTGACATTGTTTCTAATGACAATGTCATTCTCATCCTTCTTGTTCCTGAAAACCTATTTAGTACCAATTGCAAGTTTATCTTTTGGTAAAGAAACAAGAGTCCATACCTTGTTTCTTTCAAACTGTTGAAGCTTGTCTTCCATGGCATCAATCCAACTTGTGTCTTTTAGGGCTTCATGGATTTTCTTAGGCTCTAACACGCTTAGAAAGTTTACAAACAAATATTCATTGGCCGTGGAAGATCTTTTCTTTACACCTCGTGAAGGATTTACGAATAATTTGGTGTAAGGGATGGTCTCTGGTCCATCTTGTCATAGGAGGGTGCACAAATGGTGGAGTTGTAAAATCTTGCACCACTGGAACGTTTGGCATTACGTTAATTGTGGGTGATGATGGCTCTGCTTGCTCCCCCTCGCATAGTGGTACAAAGAAACCAAGTTCAGATATAGAGATAGTTATCTCTAGCTCTGTACTGGGCATTGATTCCCAGCTCTGGTTTTGGATCTGCGTGATCACAAGACAAAGTAGAGGCGTTAGAAGGGCCAGAGATTGATGTATCTGAAGATTGTGGCTCTCCTTGAATCATGCTGAGGCACCTCTGGTTGCACGCCTAGAGATGTCTTCATCAACAAAGAAGTCTTCAAATAATTGTTCGAGTTCCAATTCCCTTGACTTCGACAGAGAATTGAAAGTTACTTGGTTGAGCTTGAGTTTAGAGCTGGAGTGCTCTGAAGTCATTAGTTCTTTATCATCGAACGAGACATTGATGCTCTCCATGGCCATCTTGGTTTTGAGGTTGAAGACTCTATAGGCTTTGGAATTTATAGAGTATCCAAGGAATTTTCCTTCATCTGCCTTCTTGTCAAATTTACCAAGGTGTTCACGATCATTAAGGATGAGGCACCTGCAGCCAAAGATGTGCAAGAATTTGCCATTTTCTCTGGTTGATGAGTTCATAAGGAGTTTTTAAATGTCTCTTGACCACAGTTGCTCTATTTTGCGTAAAACATGCAGTCGAGATTGTTTTGGTCGAAAAATGGGTTGGAAGACCAGAGGCTACGAGCATTGTTCTTGCAGCTTCAACCAGCGTTCTATTCTTTCTTTCTATTACATCATTTTGTTGTGGTGTTCTTACAGTAGAGAAGTTTTGGGATATTCGCTCTTTGGCAAGGTACTCATCAATCTTTGCATTCTTGAACTCAGTACCATTGTCACTCCTTAGCTTTTGGATTCTGCTTTGTTAAAGAACTTGAATCTTGGTCATTAGCTTTATCAACAGCTCTGGTACATCTGATTTCTGCCTTACAAGCTCAATCCAAGTATATCTAAAAAAATTCATCAATAAGCACAAGAATATACTACTTGCCAGATAGGGTCTGCATAGAGATTGGATCACAAAGGTCCACATGATGCATATGTAGAGGTCTGACGTAGGAAACATCAGTCTTTGCCTTATGAGATACTCGTTTGAGTTTGCCCATCTCATAGGCATAACATAGATGTTCTTTTTCGAACTTTACCATTGGTAGTTCGACAACCAAATTGTTTTTTAACAAGCTTCTCTATGTTTGGAAAGTTAAGATGAGACAACTTGTGATGCCAAATCCATGCTTCTTCACTTTTGCAAGATATGAGACAAAGGGTTTCTGTATCATCTCTTAGTGAGAAGTTCATAAGGTACAAATCACCCTTACGATCGACTCTTAGCATCTCTTGAACAGATTCTGACACTAATGAACAAGACTCCTTTCGGAAGTTGACATTATTGCCAGAATCACAAAGTTGACTTATGCTGAGCAGTTTGTGCTTTAGCCCAGACACATAAGCAACATTTGAGACAAAAACCTTACCTTCATGGAGAACTCCATATCCCTTTATTTGTCCTTGCATGTTATCACCAAAGGTCATACGTCCTCCAGATTTGTCTTTGAAAGAGGAGAGTAACGCTTTGTTGCCAGTCATGTGCCTTGAACATCCAAAGTCAAGGTACTAGATGTGAACATGCTGTTTCTGCAAAATAAGTTAGAGATTTTTTAGGTACCCATTTCATAATGGGTCCTTTATGATTAGGCTTAGGAGACTCAGATTTTTGTTTAGGGGAAGGATCTGCCTCAGCACCCGGTTTACCAGACTCAGAAGCCGGTTTGTTAGATTTGGCCTTGGGAGCCTACTTCTTCTGGGTCTTTTTAGATTTTCTTTTGCGTGACCAAGAAAGAATGCAATTAGGACTTGAAAGGTGATTTTTTAATTGCCACAACAGATACAGACATTCGCAATTAAGAATATTTTTTTGTGTCAAAAAAATTCATTAGATTCATAAAACTTGGAACTTCTATTATTACAATCATTCCTAGCATTAGTTGTTCGCTTGAACTCCCTATCTAGTTTAGATTGGTTTTTAAAATCGGCCTTAGTCTTCGCATGCTGCCCTTTCTTGTTCCTTTTTCTTCCCTTGGCCTTCAGAGGCCTCTCTAAAACAAAGGAAGTAGATTTAGAATTAGCAGCCCATTTTCCTTTATGTTCCCGAGTAAACTTAACAGGCTTTTGAAATACAGACTTTGGAGGATTGGATACATAGGTTGCAGACTTTAGCTCTTTAGCCTTCTTTTCCTTCTCTAGATCAAGACATGACTTAGCTTTTAAACACATATCCATGAAATCAGGACATAGTGGAATCTTTTTCCTCTGCTCCGTTCCTGGAACCAATTTATTAGGGATCCCATTTGGAAGTTTGTCAACCTCTGGTCCTAGCACCACTATCTCTGTCTCAAGATGCTATGTATTCAAGTCCTCCTCTGGCTCAGAGTTAGAGTCGAGAAAATCTCGTTTGGGACTTAGAAGGAGTTTTCATTGAGCTCTTTTGTGTAACATCTCACTTAAGAAACCCCACGTTACCAATTTTATAAAATCTCCAATAAAATAAAATTAATTGATTAACCTCAAAATACGGGATATAAATTTTCTAGAAAAACTTCGAAATATCCGTTCTATTTTAGTGATAAAACCACCCAAAACACAATTCCAAACCGGACATAACGGATTTTACTTACCACCCGAATTAAGTAGCGAAAAGAATACGGGACATACTTATAACCGGAACAAGACTATGTACAAACTACACTTACTACATCTATGAGATACGGTAATAAGCTACTATTTACCAAAAGCAAGTTCGTAAACTTCAAGTCTCCCGATAAATCTTCAAATCAAACAACGGGTTCTTTCTTTTTATCCGTCTTCTTTCCTGAGAAGGGTTGACACTTAAATGGTAAGCTAACGCTTAGTGAGTTAGATAGTTAAATATTACATATCAATATCGCACATGTTTATAAACATACATAATAAACTCTTATCAATAAAAGAGTTTAAGACATCATCTGAATACAAACCGAGATTTACAAGAAACCGAGTAAACAATTACGTATAGGATGCTAAGATCATAGAATTCTGTTGGACCGATACTAGGGAACCGCCCACATGATATTGTCCGCTTTGGGCTGCCCCTCCCGGAAACAACCCCTCACGGCTTTAAAACGCGTCACTGGTAGGAGTAAGATCCCCCCTTCCTTATAAGGAAGACGAATCCCCCTAGCCTCACCGATGTGGGATCCTCCTGCATTGCTACAGGAGCGTTGGGTTTAAGAATCACGGATTTGACCGGCTCGAGGGAACGATGAGGCGGAAGTCCCAACAAATTCCATATTCAAATTTACTATAATATACCACACCATTGATGCTCAATACAACAAGGAAACAAGATCAATAACCAAGTATCAGGTCAGCGTCTTTAGTGACAATGACCTGATCAATCTCAATCCCTATGACTTGATCTAGCTATACGCGTACACGACTTAGTGACAGGATCATGGCATACGATTTGGGATGGCGAACAGAGTAATCGTGCAGACAATGGAAAACGTGGTGAAGCATCAAGCTAAGAGTGATTTCGAGATTGCTCTTAAGCTTGGCATCGACAGACTATCCTGAACTCCATTTAATGAAGACTTCCCTGGCCTGTAGGAGAAAAGATCTGCCTCTGTCCTTACTCAACCAGAACTGGGTTTGGTATACAAAAATGAGTTTGGAGCAAAGAAAATCTTTAGGTTGACTGAGGCCTTTAAGTATTCAAATGAAACACTTAAATGGTTTTAGAAAGCCATCAAAGACAGATTGGGCAGATCCCATGTACCAACAGACGATGGACAGAGACTGATACATAAAATATCTACAGTCATCGATTACAGAGGACTACTTATGCGTTTTTGGGAAATATCACAGGGGAGACCCTAAATGTAGTCTTATATTTTTGTCTTGTAATTCTCATTTCACCAATGTAAGAATTCATCATTTGTTCCAATGAAAAATTTGGCAAAAGACGCTTTTCTTTAAAATAGCCTCTATTCTTCATTTATACTTTGAATGCTCTTAGAATAGATGATGTTTGCTCTTTCATTACTTAGGGGAAGATTGTTAGACCCCATAAGTATTATGCATGAAGTAATGAAGACAAACAAGTGAGGAAGAACCAGAAGGTCGATGGAAGACTTCATGGAAAAATGACTAAGTCTGAAGAACAACCAGAGGGTCGATGAACTGACCAGAGATGCGATGGAAAGTGCATCTCCATAACCCCTCTGGATACTAACACTTGGAGTTTTCTTTACCAGTTCAACCAAAGGCAAACAATGAATATATGAAGATAAGGTTGAACTCATATCCCATGGAAGACAGCTAGAGATAACCATTGAACAGCTGGATTCTACAAATTTTATCTTGTTTTAATGTTTATCCCTATTATAGATAAGCTTTATCTTTTAGTAGAAGATTGGCTAAATAGTCTCACTAGATAGTTATTTTCTTATTAGCTTACTAGTATAAATTGGTGGTTAGGCCTATTGTAATTAATGACGCTTTATGTTTTTACATTATTATTGAATAAAGTTAAATCTTTGGCACTCAAGATTATTCTTTGAATGTTCATACATTGTTCTTGAGTGTTCATCATTTTGTTCATTAAAACACTATAATTTGGTTATTCTTAACTTGATTATTAGTGTTATTGAGAGATCTGGGATCAAAAATTGGTATAAGAGCCAATTGATTGTTTTTCCAGTCAAACGATCATAAAAAATCTCTCAATTCACGTTTTTCACAAAAATATTTTCTCTAAAACGTAAACTTTCTCTCTTCTAATAATCTTAATGGCCAACTGGAACTCCGCCTACAGTGTTGGTTCCCTCACCAAACCTCCAACTCTTCAAAGAGAAGAGTACCCACAATGGAGGATACGAATGGTGAATATTCTGGAAGGGATGGACAGAAACCTTCTGCGATCTGTTATGGAGGGTCCCTATGTTCCGTAGACTCTTGTTCCAAGAGCCCTAGGAAAAAATACCACAGCTGAAATTCCCGCCTACTACATGCCCAAGGATGAGAAGAATTGGGATGAAGACGACATAGAGCGGGTTGAGACCAATGAACTTCTGATGAAGAAATACACGGATGCCCAAGATGTGTATGAGAAGTTAAATGGTCAAAAGGACACTAAAGGGATTGGATTCAATGAATTGGACTCCTTCATCGAATGAAAGAAATCCACCCTTAAATCCACTTTCAAACTTGGATGCATTCAAAAACCCGACTTTATCCCAAAACCAAAAGAAAATTTTAAAAGAGTTAAAGTCGATGGAAAAACTGTCGATTTAAGACAGGATTTTAAAAATGTGGTGTACGAGAGCAGTACATGTAAGAATTCTGATCAAAGGAATGACACCTCCAAATCAGAGACCGATAGGAAACCCTATGGTCAAACCAGAGTCTCTGGTTGTCAATTCCACTTCATTAGCAAGTACTGTTGATGAAAAGAAGAATCCTAATAAGGAACCATCAGCTGATGAATCGATGAACCATCCAAGTAAAATTGAAAGTTCATCTAAGTCAGAATCGATGGAACCTCAAGCAGATCACTCTAAAGCATCAACCTCTGAACCCACACCTCCCACAAACATCCATGCTAATTTTGATTTCGAGAAATCAGCGAGAGACTTTAAAGATTCCGAATCTGAAGAAGAGATAGTATGTGAATCACCAAACATCGTTGAGAATAAGAAGCCTCAAACCTTCAAACCCCCAATGAAATCTGGTATTCCTCCATGGATGAAATCTTCGGACAAAGGAAAAGGAAAACTAAAAGATATTAAATCTGCCAACGATAAATCAAATGGTCCTAGCATATCTTCTAAGTGTATTAAGTTTACTCGTGAGCAAAAACAGAAGTGCCCCGCCTCTGAGAAAACTAACCACCACTTTTCCTCTCGTCCAGATGAAGAAAAGCAGTCCTTCCTCAAGGGAAAAGAAGTAAAGACAAAGGCCTCTTTAAATAAAAAATCTAAACTAGATAGGAAGTTTGTAAAAACAATCGATGATAGGACAGGATTTACATCCCCTGTATTTACTTCTTCTTTTTCAGCGAATAAAAAGAACGTTAGACATTCATGTCCAAAGTATAATGATTGTAAATGTCTAGCTTTTACAAAACCTGAGGAATCACATGTTGACACATCACTACATATTCTCCCAACACGTGTATCGCTATACAGTCAAAACCAATGAAAACGTGAAAAAGCCCAAGTCCAAGGGCAAGGGAAATGCTGATAAACCCAAGCCTGCAAAGGCTAAGGGTGATGAAATGAGAGTGGTATCTCCTATTAACAAATGCGGACCCATTAAGAAATGGGTACCTAAAACCCCTTAATTTGTCTTGTAGGACCACCATGTGCAACCATGGTACATGGATTCAAGTTGCTCCAGGCACATGACTGGTGACAAAAGTCAGCTGGCCTCCTTCATCGAAAAATCTGGAGGCTCTGTCACTTTTGGAGACAACAGCAAGGGAACCATCAAGGGATACGGAACTCTCATCAAAGGCAACATCTCCATAAGCAAAGTGGCTTATGTTGAAGGTTTGAAGCATAACTTACTAAGCATAAGCCAGTTCTGCGACAAGGGTCTTGAAGTCAGGTTTCGCAAAGGTTTATGTATCATAGAAACAAAACCCGATCAAACCATCATCAAGGCCAAGAGAGAAGGGAATCTCTATCTTCTGGATTTTCAATCCTCTGAGGGACAAGACACCCTTTGCCTTGTATCCCATAAGAGCAATGAAAATTGGCTATGGCACCAAAAATTCTCACATCTGAATTTTGATGTCTTAAGAAAGCTAGCCAAATAGAAGCTGGTCAAGGGGATTCCTGATCTCAACTTTGAAAAAGATCATCTATGCTCAACCTGCAAGATGGGAAAGCTAAAACGGGCCTCTCACCGAACAAAGTCAGAAACCTCTTGCACCAAGCCCTTGGACATGATCCATATTGATCTCTATGGGCCTATATCTACACAAAGCCTCTCAGGAAAGAAGTACATATTGGTACTTGTTGATGAATACTCCAAATACACCTGGGTTGAGTTTGTGAAGAAGAAATCAGATGTTCTTGACCTACTCATTGGGGTGATGAAAAGACTCCAAGTCGTTCTACAACGAAAACTCATTAAAGTTAGAAGCGACAATGGTACTGAATTCAAAAATGCCAGAATCGATGAATACCTCATCAATGAAGGCATCTCACAAAACTTTTCAGCAGCCAGAACCCCACAACAGAATGGAGTGGTAGAACAAAGGAATAGAATCCTCGTGGAAGCATTAAGGATCATGTTTGCTTCATTAGAGTTACCCATCACCTTCTGGGCTGAAGCAATTTTTACTGCATGCTTCACCCAGAATCGGTCCATCATCAACAAGAGGCATCAGAAGACACCCTATGAGCTCATCAATCAGAGAAGACCAAATGTCAAGTATTTCCATGTCTTTGGGTGCAAATGCTTTGTACTCAATGATAGGGAATATCTTGGCAAGTTCGACAAGAAAGCTGATGAAGGGATATTTCTGGGATACTCTCTGTTGGGTTCAAGTTAGAGCGTTAAAGTTGTATTCAAGTTTCTCCTTGGAATAGCTTTATTTTGTAATAGTGTAGTTTTAGTATTCCTAGTATAAATAGTATTTTCCATTGTAATTGTCATTACCAAGTCATTAGCAGAATTGTAATCAAGATTATAGCTGTAAATTTCTCTATCTCAATCTAATCAATCTTTCATAATATTCTCTCTACTTTTATGTTCATCTTGTTTCTTGAAGATCATATCATGTTTGTACGATTTCTGGACTTCACAATTGGTATCAGAGCAAGCTGCAGCAGTTTGGATTAGAGGATTAAACATATTTTGCACGATTTTCAAGATTTTTTTGAAGATTCATCGATCTGGGTCATAATGTTCATCACTGTTCTTGAGAGTTCTTCATCCAGATTGGGTTTTTGATCTTAAATCGGTCATTTTCTGAGTGTTATTTGTAAAGATTTACACTACTAGATTCGTTTTTGCATTTCGAACAACTTTGATTCACACTATTTTTGATTTTAAACAAGTTTTAAATCAGTTTTGGTCGAAAATTGATTTTTCGTATTCTGGAAATTTTCTTCAAAACTCATAATTTTACATGTTTTGATCCAAATTTTTGGTAAAAAGTGTGAAAGTTTGTGCTTTTGGTTGAATATTAATCCGATTAAAGCTTGTGAGATTTAAGGGTACATCAAAAGGACAAAGATTGTTATAGAAAGCATCAATGTGTCCTTTGATGACTCTACACCAATGGCTTCTAGACACAACAGTTCAGGACTCGAACTTCAAGGAAGAGCATCTGATTCATCACTTGGCAAACCCAATGAGTCAGAGTTAGCTCAATTATTTGAAGACATTTTCGAAGAATAAGTAATCTCTGGACATGCACCTACTGCAAAATCCACTTCAAGAATCGATGAAGAACAAGAAGTCTCCAATGCTAAAGGTACAACTCTTACTGAAACTCATGTTACTTCACCTTCTACTTCTTATGTGTCTTCAGATCAAGAACAAGAATCAGAGTCTAACTCTGGAGATGATCTCTTCGAGGGGGAGCAAGCAGTTCCATCAATCAATGAAGAAATGCATCTTGTTGCTCTAGAACCCTAGTCAAGCACTAAGTGGACGAAAGACCACCCACATCACCAAATCATTGGTGATCCAACATTTGGTGTAAAGACGAGATCAGCAACAGCCAACGAATGCCTCTTCGCCAACTTCCTTAGCATGATTGAACCAAAGAAAATTTATGAAGCCCTACAAGATCCAAACTGGATAGATGCAATGCAAGAACAACTACTACAGTTTGAGAAACAAGGTATGGTCCCTTATGCCTCTACCCAAAGGGAAGACGGCCATAGGAACCAAATGGGTCTTCCGAAACAAGAAGGACGAAGATGGCATAGTAATAAGGAACAAGGCCAGGCTTGTTGCCAAGGGCTACTGCCAAGAAGAAGGGATTAACTACGATGAGACATTCGCTCCCTTTGCAAGACTTGAAGCCATCACGATATTCCTAGCCTATGCAGCACACAACGGCTTTAAGGTCTATCAGATGGATGTCAAGTCTACCTTCCTAAACGGCAAACTTCCAGAAGAAGTTTACGTACAGCAGCCCCCTGGGTTTGAAGATCCAAAGCATCCGGAGTATGTCTACTTTCTAGACAAAGCCCTCTATGGGCTGAAACAAGCACCCAAAGCCTGGTATAAAACTCTATCCACCTTTTTCATCAACAATGGTTTCGAAAAAGGTACAATCGATACAACCCTCTTTCTCAAAAAACATAAAGGTGACATACTACTAGTACAAATATATGTGGACGACATCATATTTGGCTCTACAAATGCAAAACATTGCAAAAAATTCTCAGAGCTGATGAGAAGCAAATTTGAGATGAGCATGATGGGAGAACTTAGTTTCTTCCTTGGTCTTCAAATAAAACAAAATTCAGAAGGGATTTTCATCAATCAGTCCAAGTATGTGACTGACCTTCTGAAGAAATACTCTCTCTCCAATTCATCATCGATGAGAACTCCTATGGCTACAGGAGCCAAATTATTTGCTGATCCATCAGGCAAATCTGTGGATGTCACAACCTACAGAGGCATGATTGGATCACTCATGTATCTGACTGCAAGTTGACCAGATATCATGTTTGCTACATGTCTTTGTGCGAGGTATCAATCCAATCCTAAAGAATCTCATCTCTCTGCAGTCAAGAGGATCTTTAGATACCTTAAGGGAACCCTTTCATTAGGTCTCTGGTATCCTAAGAACTCTGGCTTTGATCTAATAGCCCGTACAGATGCAGATCATGCAGGGTGCAAGCTTGATAGAAAGAGWACGTCHRRAAGCTGTCAACTCTTGGGGGACAAGCTGGTAAGTTGGACATCCAGAAAACAGAATTGTGTCTCAACCTCTACAGCAGAAGCAGAATATGTTGCTGCTGCT
>NC_037544.1:10206321-10213121 GCF_001531365.2 Cynara cardunculus var. scolymus
ACTTTCTGAAAGACAATGTTGAAAAAGGTAATATAGAGATGTACTTTGTTCCAACTGAGATTCAACTTGCTGACATTTTCACAAAAGCTCTTGATGAGAAAATATTTTTGTTCCTAGTCAGCAAGATGGGTATGCTGAATCTCACCACTTAGAGGCAATCATTAGTCTGAAACCAGAGATCCTCAATATCTCATGGTTATGCCTATAAGTGATAAATATTATGATAGCCATAAACACCAAGTACTCTAATCCAAAGCCTCGGTTGTAAAGACCAGAGCCTCTGGTCATTTAGAATAACTTAGATTATTTTTTGGCAAAAAAAATTTGTCGCCTTTGGAACTAGAGACCTCTGGTCCAAAGCAAATACTTGGTACTTTTCACCAAGTATTCCCTTCCAAACCAAAGCTTCTGGTTCTATAGACCAGAGCCTCTGGATCCAATTCTTTGAGACCAAAGCCACTTCGGTCTCAAACTTGGACTTCCTTGATCATTCATACATGTATTTACGTAATTATCCATCATCCTTTGGCACCAAAGACCTCTGGTCCAATGCCAATACTTTGTGAAATTTTTCACTAAGTACTCTTTTCACAACCAGAGCCTCTGGTTCTAAAGACCAAAGCCTCTGGATTCAAAGTCTTTGACACCAGAGCCCTCTGATCTCAAAGGCACATCCATTCATCACCAACGTACATGCACTTAACCATTTTTTTCCATATTTCTTTACATCGCCTTTGCAACCAGAGCCCTCTTGTCTCAAAGGCCTCATCTTTTCATACTATTTTACATATACTTCACCATTCTTTCATGTCCACTCTCACACTTAGCCACCTTTCATACCATCCTTTCATCATCATTCACAACCAGAGCCTCTGGTTGTATAGACCAGAGCCTCTGGTCATCAAAATGAACCTACCTCTTATTGGTTCAAGGGGGAGTTTACACTCAATCTCCTCCCCATGCATCATTATAGGGGGAGGTTTTCATTCATCATAAAGAACTTTCCATTGCATAAATATGCATTTGCCATTGCAGAGCCTCTGGTTTTACTATCCAGAGCCTCTGGACACCAAAATGCTAGATATATGATGAATAAAACTTGTGTATGTAACTAGAGCCCCTCTGGTCCTACATCATGGGCTGTCTATGCTTATCCAGAGCCTTTGGTTTGTCTATCCAAGGTTCATTATTCATACAACCCAATAACTCATCGATGAACTTATTCATCATGATCAACGAGAGCTCCTCTGGTTCCATGCGAAACCATTTTCTCATCAAAAAACCCATCTTAATTGCAAACTCTTTAAAGATTATACAAAATTGCAGCTTTTGTGACTAAAAACTATACTTCATGGGTTTTTAGAAGACCAAAACCTCTTAATTACTATTACTCTTACAATTAGATGGAATTTTAAATTGTTTTTGGCGTAATATTTCAAAAGATATTATTTGGAATAACTTTTAATTACTCCAAATAATTCAAACGTCACCTTACACAAAAGCCTGCCATATTAACAGGCTGTTCCCCACAAACCTCTTCACACTACCCATTCACCCTCCCCATGACGACACGTGTCCTCCAACATTAAATGGCACAGAACCGTCAAGACGGCCTACGATCCCCACCAAATCACCTTTTTGCCAAACGTCTTCCACTATCACGATTACCATTTAAATATTATTCTTTTTTGCCTGTTCCTCTCCTCCACCTATAAATACCCATCTTCCCCACACCACTTCCTCTTTACGCTCCCAAAACCTGCAACTACCTACAGACGAACTGAAAAACTCAAAGCCTGCAACCTCAACTAGCAATGGCATCCTCCGCCTCTCACGAATCAAACAACAACGATAGGCATGTGTAATTAACCGGCGCTGATAGCCGTGCACTAGTGTTCCTTCCCTTAAAACCAAACAACCACGCGATCCTTCGAACCAACCTTTTTGACGAAAAGTTTGCCATCATGATAGAGTTCTTCCAGAACTGTGTACTACAACCGGCATTGATATTAATCGACAATGGCGTACCGTTTAAATACGTACAACAGTACTAGAAGACTTGCGAGTATATCCCCGACAGTCGTGGAATCATGGGGGATATTGACGCTCCAAACGACATGATCTGTTCCGTCAAATCTCCCAGGCAAAGGTCTCTAGAGTCCTTTTCATTCCCACACGCCAAAAACTTGGCATTGACTACTACGTCGAACTACCCACGAGCTCCGATATCCTCCGCTTCATCCGCATGCTAGGTTACAATCATGACCTACGCAATGCCTCTGATTTTAAGAGGCAATTCCTCCCCCTAATGTGCAAACTGGGATCGATGGATCAGTGCAACATCAACATAATGACTATCATGTACGGCCTCTTCTTCAACCTACCGTTGGACTACGCTGTTTTCATCTACAACGAAATCCATACAGCGGTAATCAAGAAGTGCAAGCTTAAGGCCGCAGGAAAGCCACTGTCATTCGTGCTCTTCCCATGATTCCTCGCTCTCTTCATAAAGGATGCAATGAGAAGACATGAACTACCGGCCGATGAACCATTCACCCCACAGTTCATCATGCATGGTCATCGCCCAACAATCTCCAAGGACGGCTACACCACCGAGAGGACAGTCTCTCGCGCCATGCTCAGCATCATACCAGAGACGTCTCAGATAAGGCAGACCTATGAACGTTCTCTGCTGTCCCAAGAATCGAGGGCAGCTACCCTAGAGCACTTAGAGTCGTCCTCAGACACCAACGAGGGAGCACAAGAGTCGTCTTCATCGGATGATGAAGATGATGATGATGACTCTCCTCGTGCATCCCTTGGCCCTTCACATACAATACCCATCCCCACTACCCAAAGGGCAACCACCACCACTACCCCTAGCAATCAAGGCCAAAGGGGTATTGAACATGGATAACCCAGTCCAATCTCTAACCCAGCCAACCATCCATAGGCCATTCTTCGGGCCTCTGGAGATGATACAGCCGAGGAACCTCACCATCCATCGCCCCTCTCCTAATAGAGGGACAATGAAAAAATAAGAGCCAATTCGCCTTATGGCTTGCTAATATCCTTCACACACCTAGAAGCATGTGTTGCTTCTGGCATTGCTGATCCCCAAGATCATTCAAAGCGATCTCCCATTCGTGCACAACACACCCCTTCGATACTTGATCTAGCGAAGGAGAAACACACTTACTTCTCTTACCTGGCCTCTGAAGTCGAGGAAGAAGAAGAAGTTGCTGCAACATCAAGAGATAGCTCCTCACTAGAGGGCTATCAAGGACATGATGGAAGTCCTTCACGGCCTATATTTTCACAAGGCAATGAAGGCGCCTCTGGAGCTGAGGCTCAACCTGCAGCATCCGTTGCTACAGGGGTTACCCATGTGGCTGATCTGGTCACAAAGGCTGAGTTCAAAGCCTTTCTCGGCTCGATCCAGCGGTCCTTGGAAGACCTAAAACTCATCATACAAGGGATTATCGAAAACCCTCTATCCATTGACCTCACCCCCCTTCGACAATCCCTTGCAACCCTTGAAACACAAACCCGAGACAACACAATCCGCCTCCAAATGCTACAATGGACAGTCACCCAACACAACTACACCGCCTCTTCCCTTGCCACCCAAAGAAACCAACTCCTTATTCACTCCATCGCCACCCTCACGGCCCAGGCAACTGCAAACGATGAGATGTTAGCCTTAATCACTACCCAAATAAACACCATCTCCCAAACCATAAACACCCTCCCAGCCACCATCACATCTCAATTCCCACAACCGACCCCACCCTTAACTTCATCCATCGATGAAACATTAGCCTCCTTTTCTACCCAAATGACCACCATCCAAAACACCCTCTCCTCCCTCCCAGCTACCATAGTAGCCAACATATCCCAACCTCCTCCTCCTCTACCCCCCTTTGCAGGCCCATCCTTTGATGAATCCTTCTCTTCCTTCATTGCAGAGGTGAGGAATATCCTTACCAACATCCCTGTTCCACCATCCACATCCGCCTCCATCTCCATGCTCCCACCTGCCTCCACATTCACCATGGAATATGCAACCAGGGCCGACTTAAGGGCCATGTCAATGGCACTTGTCTCACCTTCAATGAGATAAGTGCAAAATTCATCCATCGCGTCATTCAACCTACCAAGGCTCTCTCCCAGAGCCTTGCTGATCAACAGACTTGCACCACCTCTCTCATTCACACGATGGAGGAGGGCAGAAGACAACAAGTCCTGAAGGCGTATCTTGCAACCTTCAGGAAGGAGAAAAAGAAGAAGAGGAGCAGAGCATCATGCTCCAGCAGCCGCCCACACAAAAGGCCATGACGTGAGGACCCAGACCCCGATGATCAAGGTCTTGGACCTCATGAAGGGGAGAACCAGGCTGCGGCTGCTCAACACATGGAATCCGCTGCACCATCACCACCACCCTAAACACAAGAACAACCTTCATCAACCCAAGCAAAGGAACCAAAGGCTCAGCCCTCTAAAGATGTACAGAATGTACATGTTCCCATCGCCACATCCCAAGAACCCATCGAGTTGAGCTCATCGACCGATGAAGAACCATCCACACCACCAACCAACCTACCCTTCACCCCATCACCAACTCCAAACTTACCATTAACCCCCTCACTAACACCACGCACCACACAACCCTTCACCAATCTACCCATACAACCTCAACCCACAATCACCCAACCTTCACCACCACAACAACCACCAACTCAACCCGATGAACCAGAAACAACCCAAATACAACCCCCTGAACCACAAATCACCTCATCTGAGCCCAATGAACCAGATCCAACCCAAACTCTTCCATCACCTACCCCCTCTCAACCATTAACCCAAACACCAACCCAAGTGCAAGTGGATATTCCTTCATCTTCAAGGTACCCTCCTCAAGGGGTAGTCGATGAAATTATAGTAAACATGGAGTCGCTCAGGAGATGTCCAGAGGTGCCACCAAGGGAGCCAGTCATGATGGAAAACATCCATCAATACCTGTACCATGATAGCGATGAAGGACTAACTCTCAATCCTCCAATCCTTTCACCAGAATCCATAAACCTCCTACACCATAGGTTTGTGAGACAGACCACCCAACCACCAAGGGTTGTCTTCTCAAACGATGGAATAAGGTTGGTCATGGACATCAAAATGAGGACCTTCGCCAACCAAGCCATCAAATACATCGAGTACATGGTGGAGCGAGCCCATGGTTAGGTCAGCGTCTTTAGTGACAATGACTTGATCAATCTCAATCCCTATGACTTGATCTAGCTATACGCGTACATGACTCAGCGACAGGATCATGGCATACGATTTGGGATTGCGAACAGAGCGATTGTGTAGACAATAGAAACCTTGGTGAAACATCGAGCTAAGAGTGATTTTGAGATTGCTCTTAAGCTTGGCATCGATAGACTATCCTGCACTCCACCTAATGAAGACTTCCCTGGCCTGTAGGAGAAGAGATCTGCCTCTGTCCTTACTCAACCAGAACTGGGTCTGGTATACAAAAATGAGTTTGGAGCAAAGAAATTCTTTAGGTTGATTGAGGCCTTTAAGTATTCAAATGAAACACTTAAATGGTTTTTGAAAGCCATCAGAGATAGATTGGGCAGATCTCACGTACCAACATACGATGGACAGTGACTGATTCATGAAATATCTACAGTCATCGATTACAGAAGACTATTTATGCATTTTTGGGAAATATCACAGGGAAGACCCTAAATGTAGTCTTATATTTTTGTCTTGTAATTCTCATTTCACCAATGTAAGAATTCATCACTTGTTCCAATGAAAAATTTGGCAAAAGACGCTTTTCTTTAGAAAAGCCTCGATTCTTCATTTATAATTTGAATGTTCATAGAATAGATGATGTTTGCTCTTTCATTGCTTAGGGCAAGATTGTTAGACCCCATAAGTATTATGCATGAAGTAATGAAGACAAACAAGTGATGAAGAACCAGAAGGCCGATGGAAGACTTCATGGAAAAATGACTAAGTCTGAAGAACAACCAGAGGGTCTATGAACTGACCAGAGATGCGATGGAAAGTGCATCTCCATAACCCCTCTGGATACTAACACTTGGAGTTTTCTTTACCAGTTCAACCAGAGGCAAGCAATGAAGATATGAAGATAAGGTTGAACTCATATCCCGTGGAAGACAGCTAGAGATTGTTACAACCCACAAATTCCATATACAGATAATCTACATGATATCACTCATAACACAAAATGTAATATTGTTTACAAAATATGGATTAACAAAAACTTTCTTTGATACATTTATGAGTAACTAAAAGCCATCAATTCTAAACTTTTCCCTTGCCTCTATCCTGTGACGTATGATGACCTGTAAAGCAGGTTAGTCCAACAACTGACCGTTAGACCCAAAAGGTCTAGTGAGTGTATATAACYCATACCAACAACATACTTTCTAAACTAGCAGTTTAGAATCAAACCTGTATATCACAAACATTTTATCTATATCTATCACACCGCCATTTCATCTCTCTCGCGGTTACACTGCCATCTCATCTCTCTTGAGAAATTTCATATCAAAAGCTTCAACACATTAGCCGAATTTGAAGTCCGGTCAACCTTGTCTGGATATGAAATCCGGACAATTACTTAGAGTAGAAAAAGATAAATCGGACATGGCTTGAGCGGTTTAGCTTTTAATCCGGTTAATACTTGAGCGATTTAAGAAAATATCCGGACAACACTTGGCCGGTTTAAGAATAAACCGGTCAACACTTGGGCGGTTTAAGAA
>NC_037544.1:10213136-10220980 GCF_001531365.2 Cynara cardunculus var. scolymus
ACTTGGGCGGTTTAAGAATAAACCGGTCAACACTTGGGCGGTTTAAGGACTTAACCAAATATTTATGAAATGTAGTTCATAAATAGCATATTCTAGTAGTAAAAGAATTACTAACCAATACTTTAAAGCAGTATACACTCACCTTTAAATTGAAAAAAACAAAGTTTGAATTCCCTTCTTCTTCCTTTTTCTGCCAAAATCCAGAAGATATAACCAAGAAAACTTTTCTAATATAGCAAGTGTGTAAACCCTCTACATTCTTCCCTCTTACTATTTATAGTAAGAGGAGATACCATTATGGCGGCACACACACACACTACCGACTTCTCTCTTCCCATAATTGTTTTTACTTCCAATAAAAACAATTATACATACACACATTCATATATATATATATATATATTCCAAAATCTTAAACCAAAACTTGAAACTCAAATATTACAACATTCCCTCCTTAAAGAATTCCGTCCCGGAATTCCAATTAAGCAAAAAGGTAGGGATACTTCATCCGCATCTCTGATTCTGATTCCCAAGTGGCATCTGGTCCCTTATGATAACGCCACTGAACCTTTACTAACCCAACCTCTTTTATTTCGTAGTTTCTTTACCTTGTAGTCAGTAATCTGTTCAGGGGTTTCTTTAAAGCATAACTTTTCATCCACCTTTATTTCAGGTAGCGGCACTGCCACATCTGGATTTATTAGACACTTCCTTAAATTCGACACATGAAATGTGTCATGGATTCCACTTAGCTCTAAAGGAAGTTCTAAATTATAAGCCACTTCCCCAACTCTTCCAATAATAGGGAATGGTCCAACATATCTTCGACTTAACTTCCCTCTTTTCCCAAAACGTACCATTCCTTTCTAAGATGATACTTTTAACATCACTCTATCACCCACTTGAAACTTAATCGGCTTCCGACATTTATCTGCATAACTTCTTTGTTTATCTTGTGCCGCTTTTATTCGTTCCCGTATTACTCCAATTTTATCTGCAGTTTGCTGAACTAACTCAGGCCCAGCCAACTATTTTTCACCTATTTCATTCCAACACAATGGAGTTCGACATTTTCGCCCATACAGAACCTCAAAAGGTGCTACCTGAATACTTGAACGGTAACTGTTGTTGTATGCAAATTCCACCAGAGCCAAATGACTAACCCATGACCGTCCAAAATCAATGACACATGCTCTTATCATATCTTCTAAAGTTTGGATAGTTCGTTCACTTTGTCCATCAGTCTGAGGGTGATAAGTTGTACTTAACTTAATCTGGGAACCCTTTTCTATTTGGAAACTCTTTCCAAAACATGGAAGTAAACCGACTATCTCTATCATAAACAATTGACAGAGGAACACCATGACGTGTCACTATCTCATCAATGTATAGTTTTGCCAATCTCTCCATTGAATATGATTCTTTCATTGGTAAGAAGTGTGTAGATTTGGACAACCGATCTACTATCACCCATATAGCATCATAACCTTTTGATGTTTCGGTAATTTGGTTATGAAATCCATAGTGATGTGATCCCACTTCCACACTGGAATTTCTAAAGATTGCAACCTATCGTAAGGGCGTTGGTGTTCAATTTTTATTTGAAGACATGTTAAGCATTGCTCAACATGCTTAGCTATATTCTTCTTCATACCTGGCCACCAATAGTGTTGCTTCAAATCCCGATACATTTTAATTGTACCTGGATGAATTGCAAAATGTGACTTATGAGCCTCACCCAAAATACGTTTTCTGAGATCACCATAGCATGGTACCCAAATCCTATTATGGAATTTCCAGAATTCTCTGTCATCTTTTACCAAATTAGATATTAATCCACCCAATCTTTCCTGTTTGATCTTATCCTTTTTCATTGCCTCATGTTGAAATTCTCATAACTTTTCTAGAATAATGGGTAACAACTCAACTCGTAAAGCTACAGCTTTGATAGTTCCACTTTTTTCTTGTCGACTTAGTGCATCAGCCACTACATTTGCCTTTCCGGGGTGATACAAAATTTCACAATCATAATCACTAACCAATTCCGACCATCTTCTTTGATGCATATTCAAATCCTTCTGATGAAACAGATGTTGCAGGCTCTTATGATCTGTGAAGATTTGACATTTCGTTCCGTATAAGTAGTGCCTCCATATATTTAAAGCAAATACTACTGCCGCCAACTCCATATCATGAGTAGGATACTGCTTTTCATGATCTTTTAACTGTCTGGAAGCATAAGCTATTACTTTTCCACGTTGCATTAGTACACAACCCAAACCCATTTTTGACGCATCACTATATACCACAAAATCTTCCATTCCATCTGGCAAGGATAGAATTGGTGCACTACATAATTTGTCCTTTAACATCTAAAAGGCCTGAGCTTGTGCTTTATCCCACTCATATTTCACCTTCTTCTTGGTCAGCTTCGTTAATGGAGTAGCTATACGAGAGAAATCCTGTATAAACTTACGATAATMCCCAGCCAATCCAAGAAAACTTCTGACTTCAGTTGGAGTCTTTGGACCTTCCCATTTTTCAATAGCTTCAATCTTGAATGGATCTACTTTAATCCCTTCTTTTGAGATAACATGCCCCAAAAACTAAACTTCTCGTAGCCAGAATTCACACTTTGACATCTTACCATACAATTTCTCTTGTTTCAATAATTCTAGAAGTAATCTCAAACGATGTGCATACTCTTCTTCCAACCGAGAATATATCAGAATATCATCAATGAAAACAATCACAAATTTATCAAGATAGGGACAACACACCCTATTCATCATGTCCATAAATGTTGCAGGTGCATTTGTGAGTCCAAACGGCATAACCAGAAATTCATAATGACCATAACGTGTACGGAATGTTGTTTTCAACACATCTTCATTCCGAATCTTCAATTGGTGATAACCGGACCGTAAATCAATCTTTGAAAAATAATTAGCCCCAACCAATTGATCAAAAAAATCATCAATTCTTGGGAGAGGATACTTATTTTTTATTGTCAATTTATTCAGTTCCCGGTAATCAATGCACATCCTCATTGATCCATCCTTCTTTTTCACAAAAAGCACCGGCGCACCCCACGGGGAAGTACTTGGTCGAATGAATCCTTTATCCAATAATTCTTTCAATTGGGACATTAACTCCTTTAACTCAGAAGGAGCTAATCTATCTAGTGCACGTGCTACGGGTGCTGCTCCAGGAAGTAGTTCTATTTGAAATTCTATCATTCGATCCGGAGCTAGACTTATCAAATCTTCCGGAAATACCTCAGGAAATTCCCTCACAACAGGAATATCTTTCATCTGTTCTTTTTCTTTCCTCATGTCTATAGCATACGTGAGAAAACTAACACATCCCTTCCGCACATGCTTTCGAGCCTCTAAAACTGAGATAAGGCTAGAATAACGATCCCGTCGATCCCCGTAAATCACAACCCTTCCTTTTTCTAGTAAGTCTATATAAATCATCTTCTCATCACAAACTATGTTAGCTTGATTTTTAGCTAACCAATCCATGCCTATAATTATATCAAATTCCTTTAAAGGCAAAGGAAACAATTGTATAGGCAGTTCACACCCTTCTATACTTATAAAGCATTCATCTATTCTTTCCTTAACCAAAACTTCACTATCATTTGTTGTTTCCACAATTAGATCTTCACTTAACGCTTTAGATTCTAAATGTGCGTAATTAACAAACGACGGTGACACAAAAGAACGATTTGCAACCGAATCAAATAAAACTTTGGTACCTACTGAATTAACGAGGAATGTACCTGTTACCACTTCAGAGTGCTCTTCTGCCTCGCCTCTCGTCATCTGAAAGGCTCTCCTTCTTGCAGACTCCCCACATCTTATCTCTCCTCGACCACTTGAATTAACACGATTATCCATTTGTCCACGACCTATTGGCACGTAACCAGGTCCTCGGCCCCCAGAATATCCAGATCCCCGTCCTCCAACAAAACCAAACCCTCGACCCTGTACTTGCAGAAAATCGACATTTACATGTTGAGATTAATTACAAGTAAAACACCTCTGTGTCAGCCGACAGTCCCGAGCTATATGTCCTGGTTCCTAACATTTAAAGCATACTCGAGATTCTGTATTGCAATTTCCCTAATGTATCTTATGACATCGGGTACATGCCCTATCAGCAAACCTTGAAACTGGTCGATTCAAATTTTCCATAAACCTCGGTCTACGGAAATCAGTTATTGTAGCTTCCCTTTTCTTTTCTCTCCAGCTTTCTCTTGTGGTTGTCGATTAATGTCTAGCTCCAGAATTTCAGTAGCATCAACTGCCGCTTGAAATGTTGTTGGATTCCTGGATATCATATATTTTCGAAGATTCGACTCCAATCCCCAGATATACTTTTCTCACCTTACTATTTTCAGATATAATATAGGCTTCAACAAACCTAGATTGTTCCATAAAAACTTATGTATACTGGCAGACTGACATGTTTCCTTGCTCAAGACGAAGGAAATCATCTTCCAACTTTCGTACTGCAGCTTCAGGACGATATTGTATTTTAAACTTAATCACAAATTCTTCCCACAACATGGTCTTTAAAATGTTCGGATCTGAACTGGGCAAAACTTCCCACTAGTACAAAGCACTTGATCTCAAACGAGATACATCAAACATGACTTTGTCCTCTTCTGCACTTTTACTGATTTGCAGACTCAGCTCTATTTCTTTAAGCCAACACATAACTTTAACAGGATCACGCTCACCAGAAAACTTGGGAGGTTTACAAGCAAGAAACATTTTAATATCTCCTCCTTTTTGTACTGAGGACGAAGTAAGGGGTACTGATGTACCAGTTACCGGTGGACTAGCTCCGGCTTCCTCCCGAAATCAGAATTTCTTATCACTTCTGGATTATTTAGGGCTGTATGCCCCAACAAATTCACCAAACTTTCTTGGAACTTTCCCAACTCTGCTGCCAACATTTCATGGGTAATATATCCGGGATCAGGAGCATTGTGTCCACCCCTTGCCCTTCCTCTTCCATGACAAAACATTGAACTTTCTTGAGCCGACAGTTCCTGTTCTTGTCTAGTACCTCTACCTCTTCCTCTACCCCTGCTACAACTTTACGTTTCTATCGTCATCACATTCTCTGGGTCCTCTCCTTGTGTTACATTTCTTCTTCCCCGACCTCTTCTATAACCAGTAGAGGTCCTTTCTGATTGATTTGGATTATCTGCCATTTCTCAATGTGTAACTCTTTCTGTCACATTTAAGCACACATGATTATTCTCATAATCAAAACATAATAACACATTTATCCTCAAGTCTATCCATAACTCAGATTATATCAATCATATATAATCTATCTTTCTAATAATAGGTTCAACTATAACATATTTCCCATGTTCATAGTCCCAATGAAACCTATTATTATTAACTTCCACACCTCTATTTAAGTCTAAGTATTTTGCAAAGACCCAGATCCCTTAAACTAAGGCTCTGATACCAACTATAACAACCCACAAATTCCACATACAGATAATCCACATGATATCACTCATAACACAATGTAATATTGTTTACAAAATACGGATTAACAAAAACTTTCTTTGATACATTTATGAGTAACTAAAAGCCATCAATTCTAAACTTTTCCCTTGCCACTATCCTGTGAGGTATGATGACCTGCAAAACAGGTTAGTCCAACAACTGCGCGTCAGACCCAAAAGGTCTAGTGAGTGTATATAAATCATACCAACAACATACTTTCTAAACTAACAGTTTAGAATCAAACCTGTATATCACAAACATTTTATCTATATCTATCACACCGCCATTTCATCTCTCTCGTGGTTACACCGCCATGTCATCTCTCTCGCGGTTACACCGCCATTTCATCTCTCTCGTAGTTACACCGCCATTTCATCTCTCTCGCGGTTACACCTCCATTTCATCTCTCTCGCGGTTACACCGTCATTTCATGTCTCTTGCGGTTACACCGCCATTTTCTCTCTTGCGGTTACACAGCCATTACATCTCTCTCGCGGTTACACCGCCATTTCTTCTTTCTCGCGGTTACACCGCCATTTCATCTCTCTCGTGGTTACACCGCCATTACATCTCTCTTGAGAAATTTCATATCAAAAGCTTCAACACATTAGCCGGATTTGAAGTCTGGTCAACCTTGTCCAGATATGAAATCTGGACAATTACTTAGAGTAGAAAAAGATAAATCGGACATGGCTTGAACGGTTTAGCTCTTAATCCGGTTAACACTTGAGCGGTTTAAGAAAATATCCGGACAACACTTGGGCGGCTTAAGAATAAACCGGTCAACACTTGGGCGGTTTAAGAAGATATACGCACAACACTTGTGCGGTTTAAGAATAAATCGGTCAACACTTGGGCGGTTTAAGGACTTAACCAAATATTTATGAAATGCAGTTCATAAATAGCATATTCTAGCAGTAAAAGAATTACTAACCAATACTTTGAAGCGGGATACACTCACCTTTAAACTAAAAAAAACAAAGTTTGAATTCCCTTCTTCTTCCTTTTTCTGCCAAAATCCGGATGATATAACAAAGAAAACTTTTCTAATATAGCAAGTGTGTAAACCCTCTACATCCTTCCCTCTTACTATTTATAGTAAGAGGAGACACCATTATGGCGGCACACATACACACACACTTCCGACTTCCCTCCTCCCATAATTGTTTTTACTTCCAATAAAAACAATTATACATACACACATTCCTATATATATATATATATATATTCCAAAATCTTAAACCAAAACTTGAAACTCAAATATTACAGAGATAACCATTGAACAGCTGGATTCTACAAAGTTTATCTTATTTTAATGTTTATCCTTATTATAGATAAGCTTTATTTGTTAGTAGAAAATTAGCTAAATAGTCGCACTAGATAGTTATCTTCTTATTAGCTTACTAGTATAAATAGGTGGTTAGGCCTATTGTAATTAATGATGCTTTACGTTTTAACATTATTATCGAATAAAGTGAAATCTTTGGCACTCAAGATTATTCTTTGAATGTTCATACATTGTTCTKGAGTKTTCATCATTTTGTTCATTAAAACACTATAATTTGGTTATTCTTAACTTGATTATTAGTGTTATTGAGAGATCTGGGATCAACACAATTAACTATATAACTCACCAAGCAACCGCATAATACCGAAAAGCTCCGAAATGAGCTCACAAAGCAAGTCCAAGCTACCACACCTAGAATGCTTCCAAAGCATCAAAATATGTCCTAATTACCCCCTGGAGTGAATGTACAAAATCTCATAAGCAACCAATATAAGAAACTCATGTTATACACATATCCTATTTGAACACTTTGCCTAGATTTCTATGTACAGCTGCTTGTAGAACTGTTTTTGTTTGATCGATTAACTCTGTTTCTTGGTATTAATTACTTACTTGGATGATCTGTTTGACAGGGATAATGCAGCGGAAAACATATGAATCAACCAAAGTATAAATCAATAAGAACACAGTAATGAAGATTGGTGAACACAAGAGAGAACTTCAAATGATTTTCATTAGATGAAAATGTTAACAATTACAATACGGAAGCACACTGAAATACAAGGGCCTACGCTGCTATTTATAGAAGCAAATAACCGTTTTCTGACAAAACCTAAAGCAAATTAATCTAAGCCGTTGGATCATAAACAGGTTACAGACAAGAACACGTGATAAGCATGAGCAGCTAGTAAACCTAAGTAAAACAGATTAAAGAAGATCTATGCAGAAGACATGCCGCAGAACCTCTGTGAGACACGACAGAGGTTCTGTCGTCTTTGACTTGTAGCAACGTCTAT
>NC_037544.1:10221080-10221628 GCF_001531365.2 Cynara cardunculus var. scolymus
AAGGGTGGAGACAGGAAGGAGTACAGAAGCTTCAATCGCAGAAGCTTCAC
This sequence comes from Cynara cardunculus var. scolymus, assembly GCF_001531365.2. NCBI lineage: Eukaryota > Viridiplantae > Streptophyta > Magnoliopsida > Asterales > Asteraceae > Cynara > Cynara cardunculus. Next base: position 10,221,131 of record NC_037544.1, read on the forward strand.
AGAAGGAGAGAGATCTGAGAAGAAAGAGAADGARHAGAAGCCCTTTCAGAGGGATGAAGAACAGAGGAAGGAAGAGGCCAAGAATGGCTGCTTCAAGTGTGGCAAACCTGGACACTATGCTACAGATTGCTGGTCCAAAGGACCCAGGGCACCACAGAGGGGTCCAAAAGACGCAGCCTTCTACAGAAAAAAGGTTGAATACTACCAACAGAAGTCACTACTAGCTCAATCTAGTGAGCTAGTCACAGATGAATCCTCTGACGATGATAATCAAAAGGGTCTTCTTGCTTGGGAAGACTCAGACACAGAGGATGAACTCTTATGTGGGATGGCTGATGTTGAGACAGACTCCTCTGTGAGAAACGATCAAGAGGTATCTACTTCCTCCTCTTCTGATTCCTTTGATTTCTTCACAGGGATCCTTGAAAATCTCGACCAATGTCATTTGGAGCATCAAATTTCTAAAGAAAAGCTTTTATTTTGTGAAAAGGAAGTCAG
>NC_037544.1:10222960-10224339 GCF_001531365.2 Cynara cardunculus var. scolymus
GACATAGAGTCTCTGGGAAAATTTGAGCCCAAAGGGGAGATGCAATCTTCATTGGCTATGCTTGGGATACTGCCGCATACAGAGCCTACATTCCCAGGACTCAGATCGTGGTTGTTAGCACAAATGTTAGATTTGATGATTCTTTTCATGTGACGAAGGAAAAGCTCACAAAAGAGTTGAAAATCCAAGCCACCAAATCTCCAAACGCTACAATCACACCAGAACTCGAGCAACTGTTTACAGAGTGGTATGAAGACAAAGCAGAACCAGAAAGATCCTCTGTAGGCAATGCCCATCCAGATCAAGCATCCATAAAGAGTCCTTCCACAACACCTCTCACAGAGGATGCTCCCATCCCTTCATCCTCTGTGACCCCTTCCCTTGACGATTCACTACCAGAGGCTGCACCAATAATAGAAAGTCCTCCAGTCTCATCTTCTGATGTTGTTCAACTAGAAGATGCTTCTCTAAATAAAAGTCCTACCTCCAATGAAGCTCAAGAGCCTGAACAAGACCCTGCATCTCAACCTCATCTTCAGATTGCACAATAAATCGTGCCTTCTGTTCAACCACATCACGTCACTAAATGGACCCAAAGCCATCCATAATCTCAAATCATAGGAGAATCTTCTGCAGGTGTAAAGACATGAGCCACGACGAACTTTCGCTTATTTACTTGCTATGTAAGAGAAATTGAACCCAAGACGGTTGCAGAGGCTCTGGCAGATACCTTCTGGGTTGACGCTATGCAAGATGAGCTAGTTCAATTCGAGAGAAATCAAGTTTGGACACTCGTACCTCTGCCAGCCGGGAAGCTCGCTATTGGCACCAAGTGGGTTTTTCGCAACAAAAAGGATGAGCAAGGGGTAGTGGTAAGGAACAAGGCCAGGCTCGTTGCGAAGGGTTATTGCCAAGAAGAAGGAATTGACTACGAAGAGACTTTTGCTCCTATGCCCAGGATGGAAGCTATTCGTATCTTCTTAGTGTTTGCTGCTCACAGAGGGTTYAAAGTATTTCAAATGGACGTCAAGTCAACCTTCCTAAATGGCAAGCTCAAAAAAGAAGTATATGTCAAGCAACCCCCAGGGTTTGAGAGTGATAAGTATCCTAACCATGTCTACTTCTTGGACAAAGCTCTGTATGGTCTCAAGCAGGCTCCCAGAGCATGATATGATCGCCTATCACACTTTCTTACTTCAAATGGTTTCACAGAGGTACAATTGATATCACTTTATTTTATAGAGAAATGAATGATGATATTTTGCTTGTACAAATCTATGTTGACGACATTATCTTCGGAGCAACTAACGTTTCAATGTGCAAAGAATTTGAAGTTTTGATGCAGAACGAGTTTGAGATGAGCATGATGGGAGAGCTCA
>NC_037544.1:10225079-10231213 GCF_001531365.2 Cynara cardunculus var. scolymus
CTAGACGAGAAAAGGTTTAATTTCCTTTTGGAGAAAATAGGAATGTCATTCCAGAGTCTTATGTAGTGGTGGTCTTAATTCTCTATTCTTTATGTATATAGTTTTCTCTTCTATGTTTAATTTTTTGTAAATATTTTAAATTTCCTGAATAATCTTTCGCTTGATTCTTTAGTCGACAGGTTTAATCACGCAGAGGCTTGCATGGTTCAAGGGGGAGTTTGTGTTTTAAAAGACAAAACCTCTAGAAGAATAAAATGTTTTAGTYCACAKAACTCTTTTCACAGARCCTCTGTGACTGTTTACAGAGGCTCTTTGAACGGATCTTCTGTGGCGCTTCTTCTTAAGGATTTTAAAATGGTTTATATTCAAGGGGGAGCCAAGGAAGCTGGCTCAGAGGGGGAGTTTTTTCAAAACTTAAAACCATAGAAGGTGCAAAAACGCTTTAAGTATCTTGTTCTCAGAGGTCATCTCATCAGAACCTCTGGCGCTTCTAACAGAGGCTCTGTGAGTTGAGCTGAGCAAATACTCATCTCTCTGTGGATTTTATAAAAACCGTTTAGGTATAAAGGTGTAACACTAATAAGAAGGCCCGACACATATCACAGAGGCTTTGTAACCCTTAAGCCTCTGACAAAACTCTCTTAATAGTTTTTGTCTATTGATATGGTGCGCGTGGTTCTGTGGATAAGGGTTAGAACATACACGCGCGTGTCAGAAAACGGAAGCGCACGTCATCAATCGCGCGTGTTCCCAATACGGCGTGTCATACCTTTTTGAACTGTTTCGCCCAAAACTATTCATTACACGACCTTTCATACTATAGACGGTTCAATTTTTGAAATTCCTTACCTATAAATACCCTCCTTCCCCCCCAAAATTAAAACCTTACGCTCTCATAATCTCTCAAATACACAAACGAACCTGCAACTCTCAAAGATCTATTACTCTGAATGAACTCTGGGACGATTACAGTGCAGCGGAAACAATAATAAGAACAGAACAGAGTATTTAAACCAAGAACACATAATTAATATGAGGAAGAAGATGAACACAGGAGAATAGCTTCAACGGTTTTTCAATTCATTCAATTGAAAATAAGACGATTACAATTCGGAAGCACACTGAATACAAAGGCCTTAGCCGCTATTTATACTAGTTCCTAATGACCTTACAAACAAGATTGAGACACGTGAAATCATCTAAGCCATCCAAATAAAGTCGATTAAGTCCTAGTCACGTGAGGAGCACATGCAGCTTACAACCTTTGAAAAACAGTAGAACAGGATCTTCACAGAAGACGAAATCCACAGACCCTCTGTGAGCCATCCCAAAGGCTCTGTTGTAATTGACTTGTATGATCTTATTGCCAGAGGACCATTTTCCAGAACCTCTGTGAGAGACATCAGAGGTTCTGTCACACTTTACTTCTCAAATATCAGGCTTCTGTCGTTAGTCCTCTGTTGTCTTCTTTGGAAGATAAGCTTTTGTCAAGACTTGTAGAATACTTTTTCTATACTTTTACAGGAGATGAATAACATAGCTAACAATTTGTGTAACACCCCATACCACATATTGCATGTAACACATACTTCATATAAAAGAATTACATGTTATATCCCACATTGGTCCTTTAGTACAAGAATTCACCAGTATAAAATACATGGTCCAAAAATTCAAATTACAGTATCTTGTACTAATCCAAGTTACTCTACCAAAACTATATATATCATCATCCATTCTTCATACAGGTAAACATATAGAGAAATTATCACATTTTCCCTTGTCCCTTACCTTCAGCACCTCTTGCAATACATATTAAAATCACAAAACGAGGGTTAGACCGAAAGGTCTAATGAGTTACCCTATTTATGTCATTGCAGGGTGAAAATCACCAAAACCTTTAAGTAAATCAACTTTTCATATATATAACAATTATATGAACAAGTAAGAACATGATATCAATATCTTTCACTTTTAAAGCCAATTTCTCTGCTTGTAATCAATACATCAAATTCAAACAAGTTTACATTAATCAATTAGAATGCTACTATTAAACCTCTTAAATCAAATAAGGTTTAATCAAAGTTTCAAGCCGAACCTGTTATCTCCTCTTCTATAACCTCCAGACTATAATTTCCATTAAGAACATTGATCCTAAATCTTTAAATCACAAAGAAATAAAGGTTCCAGACCACGGTAATCTTAAGGGATATAATAGTAAGGGTTATATCACGAAACACACACATACAAATGCCACCCTTATATCGAAATGTACACCTCTCCTTGAAATGCCTATGTTATCCCATGGTACACCTCTCCTTGATATGCCACCCTTATCCCATGGTACACCTCTCTCCTTGATTTTATGCCACCCTTATTTCCTCATCAAAATAATTCATGAAATCTTTCCATTTAGAATAGACCGCAGTCAATGGAATTAGTATCAATTCAAATTCATTTTTGTCAAAATTCCCATTTATTGTTCTAAAAGAATCATATTTTTAACAAGGCAACGAGTAAACCGGTCAACCTTGTCCGGATAACAAATCCGGACAACAATTTAATCTGCTTAACGCTTGAATAAATTCCAACTCTTTTGTTCGGGTTGCTAATCCATACAACACTATGCATACTTGTCCGATTTAAAATAAACCAGTCATCTTATAGTCGTATTCCTACTTCTCCGTTCAAAATATTTAACACATATTCATAATTCATAAATCACTCAAATTGATAACATGTCCGGTTTAATGCCTAAACCGCTTGACTCTCATCTGGTTTAAGGCCACATCGCTCATGCCTTAAGTGATTCAGTCTAGATCCAGTCAAGCTTGATCGATGAAGTAGCAAACCACTCAACCCTCATCCGGTTTAAGACTAAACCGCTCAACCCTCATCCAGTTAAGGTTTAATCCGGAGAACATTCAAATAGTTTGTTAGCTCTCATATTTCATTTAATGTAAAAGTATGAAAAAGTATTACTGCGAGTGTTGACAGAAGGGTTCATTCCATAGAAGACCACAGAGGACCAACAACAGAAGATGATCATTCGTACAAGTCAATATTGATAGAACCTCTGTTGTCTCTCACAGAGGTTCTGGAAAATGGTCCTCTGTTATCAAGAGCTTACAAGTCATATGCAGCAGTGCCTCTGGGATGGCTCACTGAGGGTCTGCGGTTCATCTTCTGTGGAGAACCTCTTCTTACTGTTTTACTTAGGTTAGTTAGCTGCATGTGCTTCTCACGAGACTATGTTTGTAATCGACTTTATTTGGACGGCTTGGATCGTTTCACACATCTATGTCGTGTCAGCAAAGCCGTTAGGAACTAGTATAAATAGCAGCTAGGTCTTTGTAATTCAGCGTGCTTCCTGTATTGTAATTGTCAATATTTTCAATCAATTGAAAATCATTTGAAGCTATTCTCTCATGTTCTTCATATTCATCATCTGTGTGTTCTTGATTATTTCTCACTCTGTTTGTTCATATATTGTTTTCGCTGCACTGTTATTGTCTAAAAGATCATCCAGAGTATTTGATTGATATAAAAACTGAATTCACAGGTCCTAACAATTGGTATCAGAGCAAGAATCAAATTCTTATTTGATTATTTCTGTTCTTGGTATGAATCTGCATTTGTTCTAGAACACCAGTCTTCTTCTTCAGGTTACCCTGTTTTACTCTATTTTATTATTTTCATCTTATTCCTATTTGTCTTCTTCTTTCAATGACGAATCTGGCCAATACATCTTTCATGAGCACTGGTTCTCAATCTAAACCTCCCACGCTTATACGTGAGGAGTATCCCCAATGGAAAGTGCGAATGGTTAATTTTCTAGAGGGAATTCACCCAAGGATATGTGAATTTCTTTATAATCATCCTTATGTCCCCATTAACTTAATTCCAAGAGTTCCATCCACTGGAAGAACTCCAGAAATTCCTGAGCATTACGAACCACGTCCTATTGCAAACTGGAGTGATGAGGACAAAATAATGGTTGAATTGGGCAGCAAGTGCAAACGATTGTTAATTATGGCAATACCTCACAAAATCTTCAAATGCATCGATCAAGAACAATCGATCAATTTGCATTGACGAGTACCACAGCTTCAAGGCGAAAGAAGGTGAATCCCTGTCRGACACATACTCTAGATTGAATACCTTGATTAGCAACTGCAAGAGGTATGGAGTAATAAGAACGGAAGAAGACAACAACTCGTTATTCTTGAAGAGCCTTGGAGTTGAGTGGATGCACCTCACCATGTCCATGAAGGCCACCTCACTCGTTATTCTTGAAGAGCCTTGTTTGGATCTCTAAAAAGCCAAGAGCCTCAACTTCTGCAAATGAAAAAGAACTACGGTGGTCCACTAGCTCTAGTCGCAGAGGATGGATGCTATGGAAAAGAAAAAGAGACACAGAAGGAAGAGAAGGAGAAGAAGAAGAAGAAGAAGAAGAAGAAGGTATTGATAGCAGAGAGTGATGACAKTTCTGATGAAGAAGTCTCCATGAAGGAGATGATGAAAACTCTAGCTTTAATCACCAGAGAGTTTAAAAAGGGAGGAGAGAGGAATAAGTATAAAAGTTGTGGCAGAAGAAACTTTACAGAGGGAGAGAGATCAGAGATTAGAGAGAAGGAGCAGAAGCCTTCGCAGAGGGTTAAAGAGTAGAGGAAGGAAGAGCCAAAAGATGGTTGCTTTAAATGTGGCAAACCTGGCCACTTTGCTGCAGACTGCTGGTCAAAAGGGCCAAGGACGCCACAGAGGGGTCCTAAAGATGCAGCCTTCTGCAAAATGAAGGCTGACTACTATCAGCAGAAGTCTCTGCTAGCTCAATCAAGTGAGCTAGTAACCGATGAGTCCTCTGATGAAGATGAACATAAGGGTCTTCTCGCTTGGGAAGACTCGGACACAGAGAACGAGCTCTTCTGTGGGATGGCAGACATCAATTCAGACTCCTATGACAGAAATGACCAAGAGGTTTCTACTTCCTACTCTTTTGAATCTCTTGATCTTTACACAGAGATCATCGATAACCTCGATTCATGTCATTTAGAGCATTTCAATCTAAAAGAAAAACTTTCTCTTTGTGAAAAAGAAGTAATTCTGCTCGCAGAAAAAAGAAATAGATTTTTCAAAATGTTCGAAGAAGCGCAATCAAAGTTTATAAATTTAGAAAATTCTTCAAAGGAARRGYTTGCCAAGGTCCAAAAAGATTTGAAAAATAAGGTGGATGAATTAAGGCAGATGGAGCATGGAAGTGTAATATTACTTATGTTAAAGAATTCTTTCAAAAGGAAAGAGAATTTTTGCACGAAGATGTGCTTGACAGAGAGCTTAAAATTAAAAAATTTCAACAAGCTCAAAATATTTACAAAAAAGATTAAAGTCAATTTGGGCAGAAGAGGTCTAGGTTTATCAGAATTTGATAACAGACCTGGTTTTAAATCAAACAAAACTCTTGAGAGTACCTTTAGATCCTCAAATAATTTGGAAAGTAAAATTTCTAAAACTAAGTCCATTTTCAAAAGGAGAAGGCTGTTGGTTGATCCAGACACAAAACCGTGCTTATCAATGGAAAATATTGCCTATGAAGACTATATTGATTCCTTCTCACCTTCTGCAAAGAAGGATTCCATTCGAAGGAGGTTTATGAGACAGGGTCATATAGGAATTTTCAAGTTTGGACAACCGGATTCTCAAGAAAACTATGCTTTTGGTCAGTCTCTTGAAAGAAAATTGTCTTCAGAGGCTCTGAAATTCTTTCCAAAATATATCACAGAGCCTTCTGCAAATGAGTCTCTTCTTGAAAAGGTTTTTGTCAGAGAGCTCTCTAGAAAAGTAATGTCTAAGAATGAATATGCCACAGATCTTGAAGTTAGTACTACACAAGTTGTAGAAACTGCTATTGATCTTGAGAAAGGAAAGAAAGAAATTCGAAAACAAAGTAATTCTCAACGCTCTGTCTCTGCAACTCAAAAATCTATTTATACTTGGCAGCAATTGAAAAAATGGCCTCTGACTAATAATGCTTCTGTCTCAGTGATTGCAGGAAAACCTAAGGGGGGACCAATACAGAAGAATTTTAAAAAGGATTTCAAAACAGAGCCTAGAATAGGAAAGGAATCTTGTAATGA